>NW_024572785.1:0-27500 GCF_018153835.1 Drosophila eugracilis | reverse complement strand
GACAGATAGACAGATAGACAGATAGACAGATAGACAGATAGACAGATAGACACAGATAGACAGATAGACAGATAGACAGATAGACAGATAGACAGATAGACAGATAGACAGATAGACAGATAGACAGATAGACAGATAGAAAGATAGACAGATAGACAGATAGACAGATAGACAGATAGACAGATAAACAGATAGACAGATAGACAGATAGACAGATAGACAGATAGACAGATAGACAGATAGACAGATAGACAGATAGACAGATAGACAGATAGACAGATAGACAGATAGACAGATAGACAGATAGATAGACAGATAGACAGATAGACAGATAGACAGATAGACAGATAGACAAAGATAGACAGATAGACAGATAGACAGATAGACAGATAGACAGATAGACAGATAGACAGATAGACAGATAGACAGATAGACAGATAGACAAATAGACAGATAGACAGATAGACAGATAGACAGATAGACAGATAGACAGATAGACAGATAGACAGATAGACAGATAGACAGATAGACAGATAGACAGATAGACAGATAGACAGATAGACAGATAGACAGATAGACAGATAGACAGACAGATAGAAGATAGACAGATAGACAGATAGACAGATAGACAGATAGATAGACAGATAGACAGATAGACAGATAGACAGATAGACAGATAGACAGATAGACAGATAGGCAGATAGACAGATAGACAGATAGACAGATAGACAGATAGACAGATAGACAGATATTCAGATAGACACATAGACAGATAGATAGATAGACAGATAGACAGATAGACAGATAGTCTGATAGACAGATAGACAGATAGACAGATAGACAGATTGACACATAGACAGATAGACAGATAGACAGATAGACAGATAGACAGATAGACAGATAGACAGATTGATTGATAGACAGATAAACAGACAAACAGACATTCATATAGATAGATAGAAAGATAGACCGATATTCTGATAGACAGATAGACAGATATAGAGATTGACAGATAAACAGACATTCATATAGATGGATAGAAAGATAGACCGATACTCTGATACACAGATAAACAGATATAGAGATAGACATATAGAGTGATAGATATATAGACCAATAGACAGATATAGAGATAGACAGATAAACATATAGATAGATAGATAGACAAATAAACAGATAGAGAGACAGTTAGACAGATATGCAGACAGACAGACAGATAGACAGGTAGACAGATAGAATGATATACTGATAGACTGATAGACAGATAGACTGATAGACAGATAGAGAGGTAAACAGACATTCATGTAGATAGATAGAAAGGTAGACAGATATACTGATAGACAGAAAGACAAATAGACAGATGATAGAAAGGCAAAAACACGTTTTCATTATGAAATTCTTTTCCCTGTCTTTTATGGCTTTTTGGGTCCTGATGGTATCGTCACTGAGGGTACTATCTCTTAAACTTAATAGTCAGCTTCCTCGAAATAAAGCATCAGCCACCTATCAAAACAACGGCTTTTAGAATGTAAATATTCCAAGAGCTGTGTCATTCACGGGAACTATAAGTAAGGCTTAGGAATACGTATTTCGGAGATGCCACTGCAACTCAACACCAGTTTTTATCCGGCCACGCCCATTCTAACGCCCACAAGCCATCTAAAAATATGACAGTACATTTGTACTTTGTATAACACATTTTTGTCAACATCTACCGAGTTACCAAAGATTATAAGGCCCCACAGTGGCGATACTATCAGTTATTTAAGATGCTTCCTCTCACTGTAGTGATATCCGGCCACACTTTTACGCCCGGCTCAAAAGACGCATTTTGTAAAAAAGCTAATATCGCGGTAACTATAAGTGATTGAAATGTAGGATTAGGCATGTAGTTGTTTATGATGCCCCGAAAAAATAAAAATCCGAAAATATCGGGAACTATACGAGCTAGAAAGTTAGGACTAGGAATACGTATTTTACAGATGATACTGCAGCTCGTCGTGAGTTTCTTTTCGGCCACTCCAACAAGACAGTGTTGATATTATTATCTCTTAAATGAACTAAGATCATAAAAAGTTAACATTTCATAAGTTATGATTTCATAGGTACTTCTCTAATTATTTTTTATTATAAACCATTTTTAATATTCTTGGCTGATCATAGTTCCTTTATTAGAAAAAGTTCTAGGAAACATTTAAAAAAAATTGCTGACGATTGGTACATTATAGCGCCTTCAATCACTTCCGAAGGGTCCAAAACGCTGGTTCTAAGAAAAACGATTTGCTGGATCAGTGCTTGGCAGTGCTATATGTAACGGCCTGTAACTTTCGTAATTTTTCAGATATTAGTCTGAAATTTTTTTGAGCACATTTTTGAAACATTTTTCTACATGAGGCAGAAAACAAATAAAAACAAAAAAAACATAAGGCAGAAAAACAAAAGCTATTTTTTTTCACAATGTGCGAACCGGCCTTAATGTTAGATTTGCTCTGTAGTGCTGATAAACTGTAGACGTCTTGGCTTTTTAAATTCTATTCGCTTTCGTTGTTTAATGTAAAAAAACAAAGGGAAAAAGCTATAGTCGAGTGCCGCGACTATAAGATACCCGTTACTGTTTTACATAATTTTAAAATATTCATTTTGCTAGGGGAAATTCACATGCGCTCCCTATTGTTAGAAAAAGCATGTTGAGTAACTGATAGTGACGTCATTGCCCATGTGAGGCCTTATAACCTAAATTTCTTCGTTAATGGCGAAATAATGTTCCGTTTTAAAAAAATCTTTGCAAATCGATAGATATTAACACAAATAAGTTATACAAGGTCCAAGGAAGGCATTCATAAGAATATTATAGACACCACGGTTTTCTCGGTTTGTGGGCGTTACAGTGGGCGTGGTTGGTTGGAGTTGCAGTTCAATATCTTAAATACATATTCTTAAGAACAAATTTGAAGCTCTTATAGTTTCTGAGATTATTGCTTTTTTGGTTTTTCGGGTTTTGTGGGCGTTAGAGTGGGCGTGGCTTGATCCGAAGAAAACAGTTCACATTGGGAGCATTAAAAAAACCTATAAATATAAATAAATATAAACCTTCGATTTCATCGAATTTATTTTTTCGCGATTTGTGGGCGTTGGAGTAGGCGTGGCAGGATGCTGTAATAAACATGCGCTGTGTAGGGACCTCAAGAATCTTCGTGGTTAATCTCAACTTTGCATCTGCATCTCAGCGTTCATACGGACAGACGGACAGCCGGACGGACAGACAGACATGGCACAATCGACTTCGCTATTGGTCCTGATCAAGAATATTTATACTTTATAGGGTCGGAAATGCTTCCTTCTACCTGTTACATACTTTTCAACGATTCTAGTATACCCTTTATTTTCATGTTGCTGCTTATTTTGTTTTACAAATTTTTCATTTAGTGAGCCTTCTATTACCATTTTCAAATTCAGTTCTGTATTCAGGCTGTATAGCGGTAAAGATGAAATCTTATATACATTATCAACAATTAAATTACATTTAAATATTGAACTAAGTTGAAAAATTTTAATTTGTAAAATTTTGGCTTCTATATATATATCTGTTAAAACCATTTTTTTATACTTACCTAACAGCTGGAACTTCTAGAATATCCCACTCCACAGACATATAGAATTCAGATAGATCCACACCAACGTCCACTACATTGCTGTCCTGATGTTCGTCCATGTGCCTCAAATCAACCTAAGAAAGAAATTTGGAACATTAGTGTCGGGAGCAGTCATCTAGCTAATACCAAAATATTTGTTTACAATTTGCTCAGCATTACTGTATTCTGAATTATCTTTTTCATCTGCAGACAAACCGAAAAAGCGCGGCGTCGCATTACATTTCGATCTGTATCGCTGTCGACACGCAGTCGAAGCGTTGCTAAAATAAATCGTAGCAAACAAAATCTCTTGGCCTTTTCTTTTGCACCGTTCACAGCACCGATTTTGTATAATTATAACTCGTAAAATATTTATAAGCAGGTGGTAAAATGATTGCCCTCCTCAAAACATTTGGTGACCCCCGCGTGTGGCGTGTGAAAGTTTAGAAATAATTAAATATCGTTTTAATAATTATTTTTATCGGGTAAAGTCAACCTCCGTGGCGCATGAACTTGCGGCGTTAAATACACTCACAAGGGATGAACAGTTGGCCAAATTCGATGAAAGTGAGTTGCCGTTAGAGTTAGTCGAGAGGATTAATTCCGACTTTGACTGCTCTCAACTTAACCTCGAACGGCCAGTAATCGCGGAAATGGAATCCGACGGGCGAGTTAAGAACTGAATGTATTCGAAATTGGTTCGGGGAGCTTTTTCTCAATATTAAATGGATAACACTGTTATGGTTTCTTTGACGATATGTCTGAATCTGAATTCTTTATTTTACTGTTCGTCTTTTAACACTTAAATATTCACATCAATTATGCTGACCTAGCGGAATGGAATTGAAATTGGAGCGGATGCATAAGTGAGTTTGGAACTGGAATGTTCCCGATGCTTGTGTTTGGTTTGCCACTTTATTGCCAACAAAGTATTTGGCTGCTAGATGTTTAACTGCCGTTGGGGTTCGTCTTTTAACACTTAAATATTCACATCAATTATGCTGGACTAGCGGAATGAAATTGAAAGTGGAGCGGATGCATAAGTGAGTTTGAAACTGGAATGTTCCCGATGCTTGTGATTGGCTTGCACTTTTATTGTCAACAAAGTATTTGGCTGCTAGATGTTTGACTGCCGTAGGGGCTTCGGTGGGGGCCGCCGAGGGTAATTTCTGAGGCGGTAACTACTCTCCCCTCAGACTGAACTACAAACCAAACGGAGCGATGGTAGGTGTGAAAGTTGCAGGTGGAGCAATAGTTGGCATGAATTTCGTGAGTGGTGCCGCTGGTGTAACGGTAGTCGTTCTTTTCGAGAAGCAAGCCACTGCTGTCATTACTACCAATAGTAAGGTTAGCATTGCGTATGACGCTGTTGTGTGTAACGCTGTTCCCGTTTGGATTCTATTGATCTGTAGTCTAGTCTCGATATCCTCCATTTTCAGCTCATGTATTCCCAATTCTTGGGTAGCTCCAATCTGGGGTATCTCAAAGTTTATTCTCACTGTGCCAAGATTTTCCATTGTTTCGTATTTGACGTTATTTACCATGGCTCTGCACTCACTAAATGTGATCAATACTGATCCATTTATGGTTCTTTCTTGCTCACAGTCTGTTTGTGCTTTTACATTCTCTCCGTTGAAGATTGCGATGTAGCCCTCTTTCTTTCCTTTGTATCGCAATTCGCTTCCTCTACGCTGATCAGTTTCTTAATACATATCTCGTTATCCTGGCTTACAATTTTATCATTCTTATTTATTCTTATAGGAGTATATTTTTTCCTTGTTGTTTACTCAAAACGTAATGTTATTACGAATTTTGTTTTATTCATGGGTAATGCTATAATTCTATGCAAAGAATACATTTCTTATTTAAAAACTGGTACTTTTATGGATAATATTACGTCTGTCCTATTCATTATTGCTTTTAATACTAAAATATGTATGAATATGTTCTTCGGAAATTATTTGTATACCTTGCCTTTCTAATTCTTGCACACACTTCGCGTCTTCCTGTTTGTCAAATACAAATTTTGAGATAAGACCCATCCTTGCTAACAACAAGCTTTTAAATTTAATCCTAACATATCTATTGTTACGGAAACCCTGTCTATGTAATCTAACCTATAAATCCTTTTGTCTTCCTGTATAAATGTCTTGTTTATTCCATTCTTATAATTGTTTATGAAATTAGTTACTCTGGTTTGTTCTTTATTAATGCATTCTGATAGGTTTTTCAACATTATACTGATCTTGCTACCCGTCTTTTCCTGAGAAGTTATAGCTTCTCTCAATCCTTTTTCTTTTTCCTGCATTCTCCTTATCTCTGCTTCTAGCCTCTCTGCATCTTCTGCGTCTAGAATCCCTGTTACCGATGTGATGACTGAACCTAATCCTTTTGTTAATCCACTCGTTCTCCTACTCTTGGGGCATATCGCTTCCAAACTTGCCTACATCATTTGTAATTAGTTTTGAAGTGCTCTCACCAGATCTTTCGTTTCTGTAGTTTTTTGTTTTTCTTCCCTTTCTTTGATTTTTGGGTAGCTCTGCCTGAAACGCATTGATCTTTTGCAAATAATCGTGTTCATTGTTAAAGGATACGTTATTTAAAAAACTATTATATTTTTATACCCGTTACTCGTAGAGTAAAAGGGTATACTAGATTCGTTGAAAAGTATGTAACAGATAGAAGGAGCTTTTGCGACCCTATAAAGTATATATATTCTTGATCAGGATCAATAGCGAAGTCGATTGAGCCATGTCCGTCTGTCCGTCCGTCCATCCGTCCGTCCGTCCGTCCGTCCGTCCGTCCGTCCGTCCGTATGAACGCTGAGATCTCAGGAACTATAGCAGATACAAAGTTGAGATTAAGCACTCTAACGCCCACAAATCGCAAAAAACTAAAATTGCTGAAATCTCAGGAACTATTGCAGTTAGAAAGTTGAAATTCAGAAAGTATAATCTTTAGATGACAGCGCATCTTATAGTAGTACTACTATCCGGCCTCACCCACCCATACGCCGACAAGGCTCAAAAGACGGTTTTCGGATTTTCTAGAAAAGCTGATATCTCGGTAACTATTCGTAATAGAAAGTTCGGATTAAGCATGTAGGTTTCTATGATGCTCCCAATGCGAATTGTTTTTTTCTGATCAAGCCACGCCCACTCTAACGCCCACAATGCTCACTCTAACGAAAAACCAAAAATGCTAAAATCTCGAAAACTATAAGATCTACACAATTTTGCTTAGGAACACGTATTAAAGAGATGCCTTGGCAACTTGCCACGAAATTGCACCCAGCCACGCCCACTCAAACGCCCACAAACCGCGGAAAACTGTGGCGTCTATAATATTATTATGAGTGCCTTCGTTTGACCTCGTGAAACTTATTTCTGTTAATATCTATCGATTTACCAAAGGTTTTTCAAATCGGAACATTATTTCGCTATTTATGAAGAAATTAAGGTTATAAGGCCTCACATGGGAAGTGACGTCACTATAAGCATACTCAACATACTTCCTCTGACAATAGGTCGCGCCTTGTGAATTTCCACTAGCAAAATAATATTTTAAAATTTTGTAAAACAGTATAGTCGCGGCACTCGACTATAGCGTTTCCTTTTGTTTAATAGTTGGATTTGGCTTCTGTCATAATTATTTATTGTTTGTGTAAAGTCCTGCTTCATATGTAGGGAAAACACCTTTCTTTCAAAATAACTTACCATTTCGTCTACTCCTCTATGTTTGCTCTTTTCGTGATACTCCTTAATAATTCGTACTCTATTTATCTTGTCCCAATTTAGCTCTGACTTCTCCAAATCGAGGACTTTATCCGCGGCTCCTACAATCTTGCTCCTTACCGCTCTAAGTGCAATTACTCATACATTTGATCTCTTTTCTCCTCTGAATAGGCCTAGCACCTGCTCTACTGCTCCTATAAATCCATCAAATTTACCAGAGTATCCCTCGTATTTCAGGATAATTTCTACCAGGTCTATTACCTTGATGGCTCCTAAAACACTTGTAGTCACCATTACTCTCTTCTGTAATAATAAATCTGGATCTAATTCTCTTGACAATGGGTTTAAATTTTTATTTTTATATTTACTTCGTATTGTTGTTATCACTTCCACCCCCTCTTACCTTTTAGTTGTTTACTTCGCGTTTATTTATTTATTTTTGTAGACATTTCAGTTTTTGTTTTGTTACCCGGCATGCTGAAGCTAATTGATTAGCTGTGCGATACAGTTTCACAACCAAATGCGGACAGTCATTGCCATCACAGTATTTTTCTTTTGTTTTGACCATCCCCATGCTAACCGACTACAAGCTATAAGAGATACAAAGTTGAGTTTAACCAAAAAGGTTCTTGAGGTCCCTACGCAGCAAGTTTATTACAGCAACCTGCCACGCCCACGAAAAACCAAAATCGCTGAAATAGTGGCCTTATCCGGCCACACCCACCCATACGCACACCAAGCTCAAAAGAAGGTTGTCGCATTTTATAAAAAAGCTGATATCTCGGAAACTATAAATGATAGAAAGATCGGATTAAGCATGTAGGTCTTAATGATGCTCCCCATGCAAATTTTTTTCCAATATAGCCACGCCCATCATTAAAGCCCACAAAACCCGAAAAACCAAAAATACAAATATCTCGGAAACTATAAGAGCTACAAATTTGTGCTTAAGAATACGTATTTAAGAGATTCCACTGCAACCAGCCACGAGTTTTCATCTTGACTCTAACGCCCACAAACCGCGGAAAACTGTGGCGTCTATAAAATTATTATGAAGAAATTTAGGTTATAAGGTTAGTGACCAAGACCCAGAAAAAATATAAGCCATTCAGGAATTCCCAGAGCCTAAGAACATATTCGAGGTCAGATCATTCCTTGTTTTGGCCAGCTATTATAGATGCTTCATAAAAGATTTTCCGTCCATATCTAGTCCCATCAATCATATTCTGAAAGGGAAACTTGGAAGTGTCAGCAGACACAGATCCAGGAACATTCAGGTGCAGATCAGCGAGCCCCAACGGCTGACTTCCCAAAAGCATCCTCAGATACCCCGACTACAAAAAGGCATTTGATCTAACAACAGAGTCCTATCCCAAGAAGGGAGACCCATAAAAATAATCTCTAGAACCTTAAAGGACAGAGAAGTTAACTACGCTACCAATAAAAACGGAGCTGCTAGCTATAGTTTGGGTATGCAGTCTAAGATATAAATACCTTTAATGACCACCAACCGTTGACCTTCACAGTGTCGGAATCAAATCCGAATGCAAAAAGTGGAAAGCCCGCATCGATGAGTCCGGCGCTAAAATTTTTTACAAGCCTGGCAAAGATAATCTCGTTGCGTATGCCCTTTCAAGACAGCAACTTAACTTTGTGGAAGCGCGGCCACAATTCACAGTGAGCTGTCGCTAGCCCATACAATCGAAACCACGGACAAGCCATTAAATTGCTTTCAAAACCAGATAACTCTGGAGGAAGCACGCTTTCCAACTAAACGCAGCTTCGTACTCTTTGGAAACAAGAGACGGCATAACATTGTATTTGCATGCAAAGGAGCATGCTTGAGGAGCTAGGGGACACTATTGTTCCTAAAGGCGTCAACACCATTCATTGCGATTTGCACACGCTAGCGATGATACGGGACAAATTGGTTCGGCAATTCGCAGCCACCAAATTTTGGCATTGCAAAAACCGAGTAACGGATATTTTTGCAGTTGCCGAGAGACGAGCAGTCCTCTCTGTTGAGCACAACAGGGCTCACAGATCGTCCCAAGAAAATGTGAAGCAGATACTCTCAGAGTACTACTTCCCGAAAATGGTCAAGTTAGCTAAAATACAGGAACTCGGTGAAACGCCAGTCCCATCGCAGGAGAGGGAAATGCTACGAATAGACATTTTCTCTACAGACAGGAAATACTTCCTCACATGCATTGACAAGTTTTCCAAATTTGCAATGGTCCAACCGATTCCCTCTAGAACAATAGAGGATCTCGAACCAGCCCTTTTACAACTCTTGAACGTTTTCCCCAAAGCTAAAGTCATCTATTACGACAATCCGTCATTGAACTCGCACACTATTTTGACCACTATTTAAACCACTTCGGAGCTAGCATCTCGATTTCACCGCCCCTCCACAGCGTCTCAAACGGTCAAGTGGAGCGTTTCCACAGCACTCTGGTGGAACTAGCCAGATGCCTCAAAATCGAATCAAAAGCATCAGCGACACTGTAGAGTTGATTTTACTGGCTACGACAAAATACAACAAACCTATCCATTCGGTCATCGGTAATAGGCCCGCCAACGTGGTAGTCACTGAGTCGAATGATCCACAGTGCAATATAGAGGATCCACATATGCAATATAGAGGATAGAATAAGGCCAGAATAAGCTAAGAAGCAGGAAAAATTCCCCCCGGCAAAATAGAGTGTTCAGTGTCAGCGACAAAGTCCTAGTAAAATCCAGCTGGAGACTAAAACTACACGACGGAATAACATGTTCCCACAATCGCATATGCGAAAACTCTTGAGCGTCGATACCGCTCACTTGCACGACCTGCTCGAAACATTGAGAATCCACCATAGAGTAGCCAGGAGTTTATACTTCCCAGGTACAGCCTTAAAGGTAGAGGCGGGAACGCCAGTCGCCGAGGATTTTGAAAAATTTGAATTCAACGAATTTCAACTCAATGATGCAAACAATAGGCAACTAAATATTAATACCAAAGTCCAAGACCAAATCAATAGAATATTCACTACTGTCAATCATTTTCCGAGGTCGGCTATACGAGAGGTTACTAACTCGTAATAGGATGATGGCAATGGAGCTGCAAAATTTAATGCTTGCAGTCGCTCTTGCGAAAATTAATATTATTAAATTAAATTAATAATAAATTTCCTAAAATTAAGTCAGACTGCAACAAAATTACTGTTTTTCCTGTGTCGCATCTTGACACCATTCTCAGGCTGGAAGATAATGTAGAAGCGGAATGCAATGGGGAGATCCACACGGTAAAAAACTGAAAAAAACTAAACTCCATAACACCAGGGTCTACATTTTGCCAACTGGCGTTAGGAAGGCGTTCGCACTGCGAAATTCAGCAAAGTGACCTGCATCCCGTCACTTACGTTGACGATGGAATTGTCATTGTAAATGATCGCCCGGCTCGTGTGAGTGTGGACAATGGCACTTACGTCCACGTACGGGGTACCTACCTCTTCACCTTCATTGAGAGTGCCACAGTCAACGAAACCCAATTTGTCAACCATGACACAGTCCAAAAAAGGGCTCCGGGAGTAGCCAGCTCGCCTTCTCGGAACGTCACTATGGAACCAAACATCCTTAGTCTTCCATACCTTCATCGGGTTAGTAAACGTAATTTGAAACACATCAAAAGATTCGGAGAAAAGGTCAACGACTATCGCTTACACCAGATAATGCTAATTGCAGGAGCAACATGTTGCGCGCTGATCTGCATCGGATTAACCTATCGGCGATTCACCCAGGACAGAAAAACTGCGGCCCAGCTAAAAGAAATGATTGCCAGACTAGGGTCGGCAGAGGGCGGCCTCATTCCTGAGGGGGGAGTAGTTAACTAACTTAACCGAGCGACGGCAATGACCGATACTCCGACAGCTCGCTCCGGCTAAACTGCTGACATAGCGCCTGGCCCGATGCCCGTGCAAGTTATCTAACCCATGAAACCAGGCCTCTTACGGCATTTATAAACAATTTTCAAAAAATCTCAGCGATCTTTCGCCTTTGCCATAGCCTACGCCTTTGACTTTGAGGTCCACCCTTGGATCCCCAACCGAAATAATCAAATCAAACTTAAAGTAAACATCAGCTTCCGTTCGAACCCCAATCTATTGCGTCTTCCCCATTCCAAGCCCCAAATAAACTGCATTGGTCAGCATAATTGAATTTCACAATAGGATGCGATACTTGCATCATGAGCTTGTATTTTAAACATAAAGAAACTTCTTGAAGTTCGAGAAAAGCTTTTGGCCGATGTTCTTTAGATCAAATTTAAGATTTGGCAGTCAGTCGTATTTTGACCCAAGCCGAGATAAGTAACAAAACTAGAAAGTTAAGAATAATCTTGTGTAAAAATATATTTCTAATAAAGGCTTATCACCAAGTAATAGTAAAAGAATATTTCAATTTTTTTTCAAAAAAATTTTCGGAATAAAATTAACTGGCGTCTAACTTGGGCGGTGTCATAAAAAGTTCGTTTTAAAATTAATGAAAACAAGTTAATTAAAACAAAACGCAACTCGCGCCGCCAAAAAAGCAAACAATTTTTAGTGGACAAAATTTAAAAAAATCCATCACCAATTGAAGATACATTGTGAAAGTGATCGCAAAATTTAAATGGAAATAAATTAATGTAATAATCCATTTAAATACCCGAAAATAAATTATAAAGGTGGAATGAAAGAATTATTTTTTACACAAGAACATAAATTAAAAACCAAACGAATTTCAAGTAAAAATATCTTATAAAAATAAATATAAACTAAGCAAAAAACATTGGAGAAAAAGTTAAAAATAAAACAAAGCAAATTAAAAAGTGCTACCCAAGGAAGGACTGAACAGCATTCCCTCGCCAAACTCAACACGACAACAATTAAATAAACTTAAGAAGAAAGGAAGGGCATTCCCTCGCCAAACTCAACATGACAACAATCAAATAAACCAAAGATGGAAGGACGGAACATCATCAAGGAAATAACAACGAAAAAAACTAAAAAACCGTAAGAAATAAGTTTATAATATACAATAATTTAAGGAATAATAAGATAAAATTTTATAATATAGCCTGGAGAATTAAGACGATTTATTAAATCTATTTAACAATTTAAGAATGACCGAAGAGCCAAGCACAAGTAAAATTGGAAACACAGAATTACAAAAACATGTACTTTTGACAAGCTAATTCCCTTAAACATGAAATCGAAACTTAAAAAACAGAACTTCAAACGAATGTTAACAAAGTATCATTAAATCAGTACCAGAATTTAAAGGAGAACAAGAAAAATATGTTAGTTTGAGGGAAGCAGCAGAGAACGCTATGAGTCAGTACAATCGAAAAAGTAAGCGATATTTCTCGGCACTGTCAATACTAAGGTTTAAGATAACTGAAAAAGCAAATGATGCTTTAACAATTCACGGAGGTTTTAAACTTTGATGCCATTCTGGCCAGATTAGATTTTATTTTTAGCAATAGGAGACCACTACACATAATTTAACAAGAACTAAGCATTTTAACCCAGGGCAAACAAACTGTTATGGAGTATTACAATCAAGTGTACAGAAAACTTGCATTGTTAACCAATAAAAGAATAATGACATATGGCCGAAATAAGCCAATAACTTCAGAAATTGATAATAGACATAGACAGAGTGCTCTGAGAGTTTTCATAACTGGCCTAAACGGCCCAATATCTTCAACTCTGTATTCTATGAACCCAACAGAATTGCCAAATGGATTGGCTTTAGTACAGGAGATGGAAATCAACAATATGAAAGCAAAGTTTGCTCATAACTTCATTAGAATGAGTTATAGAAATTATAACTCGAATTAGAATAAAGGACCACAACAAAATGGTATTACTTCTAACCAAAAGACATCTAACAATAACAATTCAAATTATTTAAGATATAATCAAAGATCCCCAAGACAAGTTATTAATAACCAGTGGAATCAGGGTCAAAATAATAATATTTAATGGGGACAAAGGAATAATAACCGGTGGGAACAAAACAGTGACAATCAGTGGGGACAAAATTATAATTGGAAGTCCAATAATAATAAGGTACAGCCAGCTCCTGAACCAATGGAAGTAGATGAATCAATCCAATATCTAAATAGTCCGAATAATAATTTTTATAGAGGTAATAATAACAAACAAAATTATAAATTATAAGAACGCCTGTCAGAATCAACAGGTTCAGTAAATCAACCCGTTCAAAAATCAATGAGAGTAAATAATATAGAAGAGGATAATTTTTTAGGTCAGAACACACAGGATTACCCTACTTGAAAAGAATAGATAAAAAAATTGAAAAGGAATTAAAAGTTTTAATGGATACAGGGGCAAACCTAAATGGTTTCTTCATATTGGCAAGCCTTTAATAGCTACACCTGACCTAAAGGCCGCCCATAAAATAAAACACTTTTAGAGCAGAAAAGTGAATAGTGAAGCTTTACGCTCGCCATAAATGGAAAACAGTGAATCATTAGTGAAGGCTTACTAGTATTTATAAATGAGGACAATGTTTGAGTCGGCCTATGGGAAGTATTAGCGTAGTATTAGTTAGAGTAACTGCCGTTGAGAAAGCTTCTGGCCTATATAAACGCTCTAAAGCAGACCATCAACATTACGCTATTAACCCTGGAATATTTCATATAGTGACATATTTGTAATTGTAATTGTAATTCACTTGCCACCTCACTTTATTTTTATCTATAAGAAAAAATTGTAAACTAGATCGACTATGGAAAATTAACAAACTTTCCCAAAAGGAATTAGAAACCGAAATTGAAAACAGACTTACAGTCCCTAAATTTTCCCACTGCAAGATCGAAAACAAAAGAATCTTGTTACCAGACTCTACCTAGACTAAACAATTATAATAAAATTTTCTCCAGCTGATCAAGGTCCGAACAGTCCTGTTACAGACATTGAGAAAGAGTAAATCTTGCATTCAAGAGAAGTAAACTTGAATACAATTGAGTTAAGCTTAGTGTTCAGGAAAGTTAAAAGAAAATACAAACATTTAAAGCTTGAAACCAAGGCTTCATAATTAATTAAACTAATAGAATTAAGTCAGTTCAGGTTCTGGCTTCTAACATAAGGCCAGTAAATTCAAAATAAAAAAAAACGAATTTAATAAAAATATTTTCCTTAATAATTCTTTAACAATTCGTCGTCGTCATTTTCATCTTCATAACCTTCGTCGAAAACCAAGTTTCAAGATTACAAGATAAACACCTTATCTCGCAATTAATTATGATTTTTCTGACCATATAACAATACTTACAATATTAACAAGAACAAACGCTATAGTTGAGTGCGGCGTGAGTGAGATACCCGTTACTATTTTACATAATTTTAAAATATTCATTTCGCTAGTGGAAATTCACAAAGCACCACCTACTGCCAGAGAAAGCATGTTAAGAAAATTATAGCGACGTCAATATCAATGGCACACTGGTCCCAATGGCCAAAATTTTTGCAAATACCCATTTTTTTTAAGTTACGAATAAAAAATTTGATCACTCTAGAACGTATATTAGTTGCATTTAAAAATCGCAATTTCGTTACTGAATTTGCAGCCCTGCTAAATTCGGTGACCCAGAAAGTCATCTGTTCGTCGATCAGAAACGTTGACTTTTTGGGGCGCTAAATAAAAGCACATTTTAAAGTAAGATTGCAAAAGTTCTACTTAACATTTTAAAACAAAGTAATATGGGAAATAGTAGTGGAGGTATTTACTTATTTTAGTGTTTAATGTAATATTTATTTAATGTGATTAGTCTTTGTGTATTTTGTACAATTGTATATTTAACAATATTAACCTAGCATTTTTCGTGTTTCGTGGAACAAAAGTAGGCCGGATTATAACAACTATTAACGCAGTTTTGTTCTTGCATTTATTTACAATACGATGATATTAACCTTTTTGCTCGTTTTTGCTCCATTTTGCAAAAAAAAAACAAGAGGAAACGCTATAGTCGAGTGCCGCGACCATAAGATACCCGTTACTGTTTTACAAAATTTTAAAATATTATTTTGCTAGTGGAAATTCACAAGGCGCCACCTATTTTCAGAGGAAGTACGAGGTGTGTTCAAAAAGTAAGGTGACTCTTCAAATTTCGCGAATTTCAAATTTTTCGATTATCGAAACCTTTTAGAAGTTATACGAGGTGTGTTCAAAAAGTAAGGTGACTTTTCAAATTTCAAATTTTTCAAATTTTTCGATTATCTTCAGTTTTGGGAACAAGAAAAAGTCACATGGGGCCAAATCCGGTGAATATGGTGGCTGAGGCATTATTGTGGTGTTGTTTTTGGCCAAAAATCCAAATCCTTTGATCCATATTTTTCGATAGCAAAAAATCGCCGAGCTCGCAAAATAACTTGTAACTTTACGCCTCTCCACAACCAAACAAAAGAGGATGTTCCATTGAAACTTGGTACAGATGTTAGGGAAGAGTGTACCAATATAACAAAACAAAAAAATCGATAATCGAAAAATTTGAAATTCGCGAAATTTGAAGAGTCACCTTACTTTTTGAACACACCTCGTATGTTGAGTATGCTTATAGTGACGTCACTGCCCATGTGAGGCCTTATAACCTTAATTTCTTCATAAATAGCGAAATAATGTTCCGATTTGAAAAATCTTTGGTAAATCGATAGATATTAACAAAAATAAGTTACACAAGGTCAAACAAAGGCATTCATAATAATATTATAGACGCCACAGTTTTCCGCGGTTTGTGGGCGTCAGAGTAGGCGTGGCCGGATGCAACTTCATGGAAAGTTGCAAAGGCATCTCCTAAATACGTGATCCTAAACAAAAGTATGTAGCTCTTATAGTTTTTGAGATTTTTGCATTTTTGGTTGTTCAGGTTTTGTGGGCGTTAGAGTGGGCGTGGCTTGATCGAAAAAAAACAATTCGCATTGGGAGCATAATAGAAACCTACATGCTGAATCCGAACTTTCTATCTTTTATAGTTACCGAGATATCAGCTTTTCTAGAAAATCCGAAAACCGTCTTTTGAGCCTTGTGGGCGTATGGGTGGGTGTGGCCGGATAGTAGTACCACTATAAGATGCGCTGCCAATTAAAGATTATAATTTTTGAATTTCAATTTTCTAACTGCAATAGTTCCTGAGATTTCAGCACTTTTAGTTTTTGGCGATTTGTGGGCGTTAGAGTGGGCGTGGCAGGATGCTGTAATAAACTTGCGCTGTCCCGGGACCTCAAGAATCTTCATGCTTAATCTCAACTTTGTATCTGCTATAGTTCCTGAGATCTCAGCGTTCATACGGACGGACGGACGGACGGACGGACGGACGGACGGACGGACGGACGGACGGACGGACGGACGGACGGACAGACGGACATGGCTCAATCGACTTCGCTATTGATCCTGATCAAGAATATATATACTTTATAGGGTCGCAAAAGCTTCCTTCTATCTGTTACATACTTTTCAACGAATCTAGTATACCCTTTTACTCTACGAGTAACGGGTATAAAAACTTTTTTTAGACAACATAGACCTATGTTATGCAGAAATGCTAGAGAATTGTCTGGCACATGGACGCGAAACCGAAAGCCTTTACAACTTTGTGTTGCAGCATCGAATTGGAAACTTAAAGCAAAACATAGAGGATCCTTTAAAAAAGAGGATTAAGAACTTTGTTGCTTATGTTGATGCTGGAATAAAAAAATGCTCTCCGACAGTTCCAAGGTACAAGGTTGCGTAGGCGAAAATGCAATGATAGCCGTTCGCATGCAAAACCAAATAGTCTCTTAAACACCATGACTGACGTTTATTGTAGAGCATTTGATTCATCACATCCGATGGTTTCCAGCATCCACATCAAGGAAAGTGTACATCAAAATAAAAAACGCAGCAGTTACCCATTAGAAGTTATTGATCTTTAAACACCACCAAATGTCGATTTCCTAAATAGTTATCCTACTACAGATAACGATGATGAAGATAATTTGGATACATTTTAATGTATCGATGCCTATTACTTTGATTTAGATTTTGAAAGTGAATAAAAATTAATTAAGTAAGTATATTATAACTGTTTAAGATGTAGTATTTAGTTTGGAAGTTGAATATTGGTAGGGCGGGAGGGAATAGGGGATTGAGAGGATATTTACTAAAGTTATTTTATATTTATTTAAAATATATTGAATATATTGGCAAAATATACATGGATGTTTTGTAAATTTTTGTCCCAGGGTACATAGGTTTCTATGGGGCAGAAAGGAAGGCGTGGCCCGATCGACACAAATTTTTGTGCCAAGTTTCAAGTCTGTAACTTCATTTTTCTAGTTTATGCAAAAAATAATGGGCATTGGAACCAGTGTGCATGGTAGTCCTTATAACCTATATTTCTTCATAAATAGCGAAATAATGTTGCGATTTAAAAAATCTTTGGTAAATTTTTAGATATTGACAAAAATAGTTTATAGAAGGTCGACCGGAGATACATTATAATATTATAGACCGTATATATTGACCGTATTTAAACACGAGAAAAAGGTGAGCTTATTTCCAAGAATAACTTTCACGTAATACCCCTTGTAAAGAGCAACATTCAGGAAACAAAAATTTAAATGAAGTCTGAAGATAATTACAGAGTATTATCGAAATATCTTACCTAGAATAAAAAAACTTTTACATCAGCAAAAAAAGGAGAAAAAACCCGCAAATCGTATTTAAGGGCATATATTCCGAAGTAACGCCTGCAGAGATAGCAAAGGCGGTACAAGAGAAAGGATTTAGCGCTAAAACAGTCTTGAAAAATCCTTAACAGCGAAAGAAAGCAGCATCCACTATTTAAGGTTGAGCTCAAGTGACTGCGCTTTTGATCCTTTTCAAGAATATATATACTTTATAGAGTCAAAAACGCTTCCTTCTAACTGTTACATACTTTTCAACAAATCTAGTATACCCTTTTAGTCTACTGGTATCGGGGACAAATAGTTACCACTACCATACTTTAAGAAATAACACAATCACTCACAGCTCGTTGTACACTCATAATAGAACCAAAAACACGGAATTAATTGGCTCAGCCTGGAAATACATCGCAGGTTATCCAGATCACGAAATAAATTTGAACAATCTATTTACCGATAACAATGACCAAATAATAATTAACAATCAACTTCAGGATAGAATCAATAACTTATCTAGAATCTCAAACATGTTAGCAAACTCCATTTACAAAGACAGTGGTTTTAGTAACGAAATTTCATTAAATTTAAAAATTCAGGTTAGACTTATAAACATATTAAAAGCCAATCTGTAATACATCTAAATATCATTGAAATTGTTGTATCAGGAAATGAAATATTAGGTTTACCCAAAGATTTTACAACATCCAACCTTATCAAAATTCGTAAAAAAATATTGACCTAAAAGAATCAAAATGTATATCTTAGTTAGTTAAAGGAAAGGATCGCTGTGTGATTAAAGAATAAGTCGTCCTACAAGTCCAAGAAACATTTCATATCCCGGAATTTCAAGATTTTGATTTTCCCCCGGAAATCTTGCAGCATTGTTAGGCACAACTTTGCAACGTAGTAATATATTTGACAAGGGTTAGCTTAAAGCTAGGCAGCGCAGCGCGAGGTTTAAAATTAAATTCATATCTGATATTCAACAAAGGCAAAACTGTAAGAACCTATGGTGTTCTATATTTATTGGGACATTGAATTAATTCATTGAAAATTGTACAACATTATCATGAACGCAAACGTACATTCTAGTTGCGTAGGTGTTGCCATATGTGCGTGTCTCTCTCTGACCGACCTTTTAAGAAGAAACAGCCTGTTTTACATATCATAATTTTCACAACGAAAAAGTTTTAGCTTAGATTTCAACTTGTTCATAAATGGTTTCTTCATATTGGCAAGCCTTTAATAGCTACACCTGACCTAAATGCCGCCCATAAAATAAAACACTCTTAGAGTGGAAAAGTGAATAGTGAAGCTTTACGCACGCCATAAATGGAAAACAGTGAATCGTTAGTGAAGACTTACTAGTATTTATAAATGAGGACAATGTTTGAGTCGGCCTATGAGAAGTATAAGCTTAGTATTAGTTATAGTAACTACCGTTGAGACAGCTTCTGGCCTATATAAACACTCTGAGGAAGACCACCAACATTACGCTATTAACGAACAACCCTGGAACATTTTATATAATGACATATTTGTAATTGCACAAGAGAAGTAAACTTGAATACAATTGAGTTAGGCTTAGTGTTAAGGAAAGTTCTTTTAAAAAAAAATACAAACATGTAAAGCTTGAAACCAAGGCTTCATAATTAATTAAACTAATAGAATTAAGTCAGTTCAGGTTCTGGCTTCTAACATAAGGCCAGTAAATTCAAAATAAAAAAAACGAATTTGATAAAAATATTTTCTTTAATAATTCTTTAACAATTCGTCGTCGTTATTTTTGAGAGCTGTTCGTCGATCAGAAACGTTGACTTTTTGGAGCGCTAAATAAAAGCACATTTTAAAGTAAGATTGCAAAAGTTCTACTTAACATTTTAAATCAAAGTAATATGGGAAATATTAGTGGAGGTATGTATTTATTTTAGTGTTTAATGTAATATTTATTTAATGTGATTAGTCTTTGTGTATTTTGTACAACTTTGTGTTGCAGCATCGAATTGGAAACTTAAAGCAAAACATAGAGGATCCTTTAAAAAAGAGGATTAAGAACTTTGTTGCTTATGTTGATGCTGGAATAAAAAAATGCTCTCCGACAGTTCCAAGGTACAAGGTTGCGCAGGCGAAAATGCAATGATAGACGTTCGCATGCAAAACAAAATAGTCTCTTAAACACCATGACTGACGTTTATTGTAGAGCATTTGATTCATCACATCCGATGGTTTCCAGCATCCACATAAAGGAAAGTGTACATCAAAACAAAAAACGCAGCAGTTACCCATTAGAAGTTATTGATCTTTAAACACCACCAAATGTCGATTTCCTAAATAGTTATCCTACTACAGAAACCGATGATGAAGATAATTTGGATACATTTTAATGTATCGATGCCTATTACTTTGATTTAGATGTTGAAAGTGAATAAAACTTAATTAAGTAAGTATATAAGTTGAATATTGGTAGGGCGGGAGGAAATAGGGGATTGAGAGGATATTTACTAAAGTTATTTTATATTTATTTAAAATATATTGAATATATTGGCAAAATATACATGGATGTTTTGTAAATTTTTGTCCCAGGGTACATAGGTTTCTATGGGGCAGAAAGGAAGGCGTGGCCCGATCGACACAAATTTTTGTGCCAAGTTTCAAGTCTGTAACTTCATTTTTCAAGTTTATGCAAAAAATAATGGGCATTGGAACCAGTGTGCATGGTAGTCCTTATAACCTATATTTCTTCATAAATAGCGAAATAATGTTCCGATTTAAAAAATCTTTGGTAAATTTCTAGATATTGACAAAAATATGTTATAGAAGGTCGACCGAGATACATTATAATATTATAGACCGTATATATTGACCGTATTTATACACAAGAAAAAGGTGAGCTTATTGCCAAGAATAACTTTCACGTAATACCCCTTGTAAAGAGCAACATTCAGGAAACCAAAATTTAAATGAAGTCTGAAGATAATTACAGAGTATTATCGAAATATCTTACCTAGAATAAAAAAACTTTTACATCAGCAAAAAAGGAGAAAAAACCCGCAAATCGTTTTAAGGGCATATATTCCAAGTAACGCCTGCAGAGATAGAAAGGATTTAGCGCTAAAACAGTCTTGAAAAATCCTTAACAGCGAAAGAAAGCAGCATCCACTATTATAGGTTGAGCTCAAGTGACTGCGCTTTTGATCCTTTTCTCGAGTATATATACTTTATAGGGTCAAAAACGCTTCCTTCTAACTGTTACATACTTTTCAACAAATCTAGTATACCCTTTTAATCTACTGGTATCGGGTACAAATAGTTACCACTACCATACTTTAAGAAATAACACAATCACTCACAGCTCGTTGTACACTCATAATAGAACCAAAAACACGGAATTAATTGGATCAGCCTGGAAATACATCGCAGGTTATCCAGATCACAAAAATAAATTTAAACAATCTATTTACCAATAACAATGACCAAATAATAATTAACAATCAACTTCAGGATAGAATCAATAACTTATCTAGAATCTCAAACATGTTAGCAAACTCCATTTACAAAGACAGTGGTTTTAGTAACGAAATTTCATTAAATTTAAAAATTCAGGTTAGACTTATAAACATATTTAAAGCCAATCTGTAATACATCTAAATATCATTGAAATTGTTGTATCAGGAAATGAAATATTAGGGTTTACCCAAAGATTTTAAAACATCCAACCTTATCAAAATTCGTAAAAAAATATTGACCTAAAAGAATCAAAATGTATATCTTAGTTAGTTAAAGGGAAGGAATCGCTGTGTGATTAAAGAATAAGTCGTCCTACAAGTCCAAGAAACATTTCATATCCCGGAATTTCAAGATTTTGATTTTCCCCCGGAAATCTTTCAGCATTGTTAGGCACAACTTTGCAACGTAGTAATATATTTGACAAGGGTTAGCTTAAAGCTAGGCAGCGCAGCGCGAGCTCTTAGGTTTAAAATTAAATTCATATCTGATATTCAACAAAGGCAAAACTGTAAGAACCTATGGTGTTCTATATTTATTGGGACATTGAATTAATTCATTGAAAATTGTACAACATTATCATGAACGCAAACGTACATTCTAGTTGCGTAGGTGTTGCCATATGTGCGTGTCTCTCTCTGACCGACCTTTTAAGAAGAAACAGCCTGTTTTACATATCATAATTTTCACAACGAAAAAGTTTTAGCTTAGATTTCAACTTGTTCATAAATGGTTTCTTCATATTGGCAAGCCTTTAATAGCTACACCTTACCTAAATGCCGCCCATAAAATAAAAAACTCTTAGAGTGGAAAAGTGAATAGTGAAGCTTTACGCACGCCATAAATGGAAAACAGTGAATCGTTAGTGAAGACTTACTAGTATTTATAAATGAGGACAATGTTTGAGTCGGCCCTATGGGAAGTATAAGCTTAGTATTAGTTAGAAGTAACTGCCGTTGAGACAGCTTCTGGCCTATATAAACACTCTGAGGAAGCCACCAACATTACGCTATTAACGAACAACCCTGGAACATTTTATATAATGACATATTTGTAATTGCACATTCACTCTACCTCACTTTATTTTTATCTATAAGAAAAAATTGTAAACTAGATCGACCATGGAAAATTAACAAACTTTCCCAAAAGGAATTAGAAACCGAAATTGAAAACAGACTTACAGTCCCCAAATTTTCCCACTGTAAGATCGAAAACAAAAGGGTCTTGTTACCCAGACTCTACCTAGACTAAACAATTACATAATAAATTTTTCCACAGCCGATCAAGGTCCGAACGGTCTTGTTACGGACAATCAGAATATATTTGTCGGGGGCGGGGGTATGTCGGTCGGCGGCAAGGGTATGTTATTCATGCTGACACTGTTATAGATTCTTGCAGTTACACAGTGAGTTCCGATCGGTTCGAATACCCAAGTTCAACTAACTCAGCATAAGCGCTCACGTCATAAACTCACTCAAGTTGAGCGTATGCAGCCATCTCTGTCTTACTCAAGACTCTTGGTATCTTACCATCGGACCTCACTCAGCAGCAGAGCGTCTCTGCCTCTGCTGCCGTGCATTTGCTCAACATCAACGAGTGAAGCAGAAGCAGGGAATTCCCCGAATTCCCAAATTACCAGAATGCTACATTAACTGGGAATCACACTACGACACGGCCTTCCTGACCTAGCACACGTGCTCGTGTGTTTAGCTTTCAATATAAAAATCACTTATATAAATATCAAATCTTCTGTATTCATTACATTTCTTTAAACATAATCTTATTAATTAATTTAGTTATTCCTTTATAACATTATTCTCTTTTGTAAAATAAAAAATTCGTGCATTTCCTTTGACACATTTTAACAATTGTGTAATTCCTGTAACACATCTTACAATATAACATTAGTGCAGTTCCTTTAACACTTTTTAACATTTGTGTAGTTCCCTTAACACATTACAATAACTTTAGTGTAGTGCCTTTAACACTTTTTAACATTTGTGTAGTTCCTTTAACACATTACAATAACTTTAGTGTAGTTCCTTTAACACCTTTTTTTTTTTTTTTTTTTTTTTTAATTCTCTTTCTTGATTGTCAGACGCATCTTCCATCGTGCCGTCCCTATCTTCGCGTATTAGATCATTATTCGGCAAATCTCTTAAGAATTCATGGGAGTATTTGTAAGTTCGCTTACTTGTTAAGGACTTTAACAGATATCTATCTCCATCTAGTATTTTGACAATCTCAAACGGCCCTTTAAATTTAAGGTCAAGCTTAGTTTGATGACGCTCCTCATTCTTAATCAATACGTGATCGCCTAGGCTATGTTTAATAATTTTCGCCTTATTACTATCAAACCTGCGCTTATCATATCGTGCTCCGTCTTCCATATTTTGTTTGGCTTGTTTTCTTAGATTTTCTCTGTCTATTTTGTCATCAACTTTTTCATCTATTGGTAGTAAGCCAAAAGGTCTAGCTTCCTTACCAATTAACAATTCTAATGGGCTTAACTTAGTTAATCTATTCGCCGTACAATTCATTGCCAATTGCACCTCGGCCAACGCATCCTGCCATGATCTCTGACCGGTTTCCACAGCCGTCAACATACTTTTGAGTGTACTCATTACTCGCTCGACCTGACCATTGGCCCCACTCGCACCGGTGGCAATTAAATGCAAATTAATTTTTTGAGAGGAACAAAATTCACGAAAATCTGAACTTGCAAAACAACGACCTTGATCCGCTATAATTCGGGTAGGCAAGCCAAATAAGGAAACAACTGATCTTACGGCCTTAATACAACTTTCCGTATCTATTTTCAAAGTGTGGTAAAAATAAACAAATTTTGTAAATGCGTCTATTAAGACAATAACGTATTCTTTTAAGTCATTTTTACCACTCAATTTTCCTGTTATGTCAATATGTACCGTGTGCCACGGTATATCTATTTTGGGAATAGAATGTAACTCTGCCTGCACTTTACCTACGGGTGGCTTCGATAGCTTACAAGTGATACAGTTCTCTACGAACCGACGCACATATTTTGACATATTTTCAAACCAATAATAGCTATAAACCTTATCTAATGTCTTTTCCCATCCCAAATGCATTATTGATTCGTGGACATGATTGATAATTGCCCATCTAAATGAGCTTGGAATTACCGGTAGACATTTAGTTTTGCCATTTCGCTGTATTTTCCTATGCAAAATACATTTTCGTAATTCATAGGTTTTATCTAAATTATCTGGTAATTCATTGTTTCTTAATTTAGTTGATATATCTAAAATCTCACTATCACGCTGTTGCTTCGAAATTAACCAGTTGTCGGATACCTCAGTCAAATTTATTCGTTTCTCAGGTATTTTATTTTGAACACTATTTTCCCCAGGTATTTTATTTTGATCATTATTTTTCTCTTAAAATTTACAAACTTACAGAGCCGCTTACACAAACACCAACTGACAATTTTTTTTTTTTTTATCTAGGAAACACAATTTCCTCCTGTTTACAAACATAATACATTTTCAACTTCATGATCGTATTCATATCATTCAATTCGAATCAGAATTTTCCAATAATTCAGATTTCACACAACTTAGATTTGTCTCTTAGTTTCTCAATTTAATTTGATGTACACACTTACACCCAATCACCTTGACCCCTGCCATAACACTTCTCATCCCTGTGAGACAGCTGTTTTGGTGCGGTCCTCAATTCCCCTCTTGGGACACAGACGCACATTCACTTGTGCCGTCTTCATGCTCTTTCCCCTCTTGGGACACAGACGCACGCTTACTAACGCCGTCTATTAGTTCGTTCCCCTCCTGGGAATCGCCATCACAGGCCATCGAATTCTTCGTTTCTCAATTATTATATCCGCACACTCTAAGCTAATTCACAGTTTTGGCAAATCATAATGCCATCCCTTTTCTACGCCACTACGAACAGACCTTACTCAGCAGCTGAGTATATCTCTTTTTCTGGACTGCTGATGATGCCTGCACAATTCTGCACCTGCACCATTCTTTGCCACACTTATAGTGTGGGCTAATTTACCATTCTACGACATGCAGTTATTATTACCGATCCCCGCCATGACAAATCCTTCTGTCATGGTGCGATCATCACTGACCCCCACCACAGCAAGTCCTTCTGCTATGGTGCGATCTTTGACCCCCGCCATAACAATTCCATTTGTTATGGTGCGGTCTTTTGTAGATCTATTAGCCTAATTTCTAATTGACCTATCGTCACACGAGTCATTGGAGTTCCGTCAATAAACCTATCCGAGTGACATCTCAACATAGTGTTTAATATCGTCTTATCAGAATCAATTAAATTAGTATCAGAATTTATGATTTCTTCATACTTCACTAGACTCAGAACATTTACTCTTTTTATATTATAAAAGCAAAATTTATCTGCATCAATTGATACACCAAAGCCCAGGCTTAAAACTTCACGGCCAATCAACACGTCATGCTTCAAATACTTGTCCATAACTACATGTAATACAACTTCTAAACAATATTGTTCAATATTAATATTACTCAGAACCATTTAAAGTTACAATATTGTGAAATCGTTTTCCGGTGAATTTATCTGCAACACTCTCCTTGACCAGTGAACATTCGGCTACAGAATCAAAACAATATGGAATAGACTCACCGGATAACGTAATTGTTCCACTTGGTGGAGCCAGTGTACAAACGTCAACTCGCTTCTCGTAGCTCTTGCTGCTTCCATCAGTACGATTTTTGGGGCATACAGAAGCCACATGTCCGTTTTCACCGCACTTAAAACATTTAATTTTTTTTTTTCCATTCGAGAGCGGCATTCTGCATATTTGTGGCCAGCCTTTCCACAAAAATGGCACTTCACCTGCGACTGCATTCTTGTTTTCTTCTTATCCGGACCCGTCGAATATCCGACCTCCTCGTTGTTACGCTTCTTGAAAGCGTAAGCCTGTAGCTGCTGCTGCAGCTCATTACGAGTCGTCACATTCGTTGTAAACAGCCAATGCCGCAAATTATTATCAATTTGAGCCATGTGAGCTAACGGTACTGATACCGCAATCTTCTGCAAATTCTTGGTTTTCCATTTTGACATAAGTAGCGTCACAATACGGCTGCCGTATTCGGCGAAGCCCTCCTTCGGCTTTCGACCATTCAGAACATTTAATAGCATGGCGGCAGAAGTCTCAATTCCAACAAAGCGTTGTATAAACAGTTCCTTGAACTGCGCCCAAGTGATGCCGGCAAAGCAAATTTGGGAAAGCCACTGTGATGCGCAGCCTTCTAGTGCCTTGCTTAGGGCGATCACCAGGTTGCTACCCTCGAGCACGTTATCCGCAAAAATTAGATCAACTGTTGAACACCAACAGGAAGCATCCGCTCCAGCGATGTCAGGATAGAATTTTGGAAGAGTCACATATGATGCTTTTCCATCGGCTGGCGGTGCCCTTGGTGTCTGCATGTTTTTGATGATTTCCAGTAGGTTGCGGTTTTGTAGCTCCAACGCTGACAAATACGGATCGGTGGCATGAGCAGTAGGCAAAGCAGATCCCACTTCTGATGTCGGGGGGCGGGGGTATGTCGGTCGGCGGCAAGGGTATGTTATTCATGCTGACACTGTTATAGATTCTTGCAGTTACACAGTGAGTTCCGATCGGTTCGAATACCCAAGTTCAACTAACTCAGCATAAGCGCTCACGTCATAAACTCACTCAAGTTGAGCGTATGCAGCCATCTCTGTCTTACTCAAGACTCTTGGTATCTTACCATCGGACCTCACTCAGCAGCAGAGCGTCTCTGCCTCTGCTGCCGTGCATTTGCTCAACATCAACGAGTGAAGCAGAAGCAGGGAATTCCCCGAATTCCCAAATTACCAGAATGCTACATTAACTGGGAATCCGC
>NW_024572784.1:0-1810 GCF_018153835.1 Drosophila eugracilis | reverse complement strand
GCCGTGGTGCCGGGGTTAACGTCCGGGGTTAAGGTTCGGTGGCGCCTTGCAATGGCCGGCGGGTTGTGTAACAGGTCGGCAGTTATGTAACAGGGCCACGTCTTCTTGGTCAGCGGCGGGCGCTCCGGGATGCGGTACTTTACAAGTAGGCTGTGGGGCGTCAGCTAGCCGTCGTTAAAAATACGGTGGATGGAACAACCCCCTTCGTTGTTAGTGGCCCTCAACGCACGTTAGCCAAAATCAAGAAATATGACGGCTTCCGCCGGAAGTAACTTTCTTTGAGCGACCTCTCTTTATTGGGATACCAATAGAGACCAAAAACAAGTGCCAAAGGAATCTGAGCATCGTCTCCCGAGTCAGCAGCCGGGCCACATCAAGCTTCGGCCGCCGCGGTCTGTTACATCGATTCGTCTGCCCATGTCGAGCGAAGACAAAGCTTAAACTATTATGCATGTCGGCAAACCGACTGCGCAAGTTACAGTGGCATCCTAAGCCTAAATTTCTAGCTCTTACAGGTCCCGATATTTTCCATTTTTGCGTTTTTCCGGGTTTGCAGTGGAGTTAGGGGTGGGGTGGCTAACTGGCATTGGGGCATCATAAAAACATTACATGCTTAATCCGAACTTTCATATCTCTTATAGTTACCGAGATATAAGCTTTTCTACAAAATGGGAAAACCGCTCAATTTTCTAGCTCTAATAGGGATCTGAGATTTCTGCGATCTAACTTTTAGATTTATTTTTGGCGGATTTGCGGGCGTTAGGGAGTGGGCGTGGCAGGATGCGTAATTATTTTGCACTGAATAGGGACCTTGATAATATTCATGGTTAACTCAACTGGATCTTTTATAGTTCTTGAGGTCTCAGCGTTCATAAGAACATACGGACGAACGGACATGGTTCAATCGACTTCGGGTCGGAAACGCTTCCCTTCTACCACCGTACATACTTTCAGCGAATCTAGCTACACCCTTTTGCACTTCGAGTAACTGCTATAAAAATACAATACAAAAAATCAAGACCAAAAATAGCCTTATAGTTTAAGCAATTAGAACATTAAATTATGTAACTGAACAATTATATAAGTATTGGGCAGAAAATGAAAAATAATAATAACACCCTTATATAAGATATGGAAGTTAATGAGTAATTTTGTATTACTAAACAGTTTTATTTATTTTGTTCGTTGTCTAACGCGTCCATTTAAGTAATTTATAAACGTGGTCATATTATTAGCTTATGAGGCAATGACTGGCGCGGCTATTCAGCCCACTGATCTAATTTCACAAGTGTTCGTACAGCTAAAGTACAGATTTTTTGATCATTCAGGTAAGTTTTATTTAAGACCCATCGCTAATTACAAAGGACAAAAAAATAAATTTCATGTTAATACCTTCACAAAATACTAATATAAAATTTCAAATTTAACCTAAACAAAAAAACAAATAAACAGTTAAAAAAGAATAAAGGAAAGAAAAGAAAGAAGAATAAAGCACATAATTTAACAAATGAGGAACAATTTTAAAATTCCATTGGTGCAGCTGTTTTATTGCGACTTGTACTAATTTACGAAGATCAGTGGATGTATTTCTTTCAAATGTAAAGCAAATGCGTCAGTCCCTTCTGATCAGAGAACGGCACCAGCCCCATGGCTCCCGCCTGATGGTCATCTGCACCACAAGACTGTGTTGGGGGTCTTCTGGCTGTCCCTGTCATTGGTAGTCCCGGAGAACAGACGATAGAGTTAGGATTAAACCAGTGCAAGATGGCAAAGTCCGGAAGGTCCGGGAAGTTTTTGTGGATCAATGGGC
>NW_024572783.1:0-738 GCF_018153835.1 Drosophila eugracilis | reverse complement strand
TCATTTGGTCATCGTTTCGATCGATCGTTTGAATCTGGCTACGTTGCCCCTTGAAAGTTGGCACTGTAAAGAGGGGTATTTAAGATCATCTCAGAAGCTTTAATCCATCTGCTATGTAAGAAACACCGACTCATCTTCAACTTACCCCCAAGAGCTGCTATCTTACGCATATGCAATACTATGTATTCATTTTCATATATTCTATTTCGTATGCGACGAAAGAAAAAGTTTTGTTGGAATCAAATTCGCGATTTCGGCATTTGGCGGACTTTTTGCCCATTGCTGTCCATTGATTTATTTTGAGTTCTGATTTTTGTTCTTTTTAGCTGAACACTTCATTGTTGCGTTTTATTAATCAGCTACTGGCTGCTTCTATTTCAATTTTCTTCCCTATTCGCCCGACGCTTACGCACCACTATTATTATTGCCTCTTTGACTTTTGGCGCGGGTCGGCCCCCATGTGTAGATAATGGGATTGTGCTCAATTGTTTATTTAGACGTAGATAAGTGGATATACATGTTTACAAAGTTGATTATAATGATCAAAAGGGTTGAGACAAAGATTTAGCAACTGATTGGAGCGACTGACCACGGGTTTACAACTTTACGGCTTACTTTTTTGAGGTTCTCTGCTATGATACAAGACTCGCTCCTACTTTATAAGTGATGGGCTATCGCTGAAGACTGTTGAAAAAGGCTCCTATCGATATGAGTAAGGCCTCCTAATCGCTTCTACTA
>NW_024572782.1:92500-113406 GCF_018153835.1 Drosophila eugracilis | reverse complement strand
AAACAGACCATCGACCATTAATTTATCTATTTTCAATGAAAAACCCTAGTTCAAAAATATGATTTTACTGCGGAATACCTCAAGGGGAAAAATAATTATGTGGCGGAGGCGCTATCCAGAATTACAATAAATGACCTAAAGTCAATAAACAGACAGGTAATGAAAATTACAACCAGATCAGAAACACTTAAAAATCAGGATCAGGAATTAGAAAAGGAACCCTTGCAGAAGCAAGAACTTCAGGAGCCCAGAGTCTACGACGTTGTCAATAACAATGACCTCAGGAAATATGAGAAACTTAAATTCGTCAAACATAAGTGTTTGTTTAAACGAGGAAAACGAATAATTTCACAATTTAAAATTGATGATTTGTACTTAAATGGGAAAATTGATTTAAAACTATTTTTCCAAAGGCTTGAGATACAGGCCGGAATGCAAAACATAAAACAATTCCAACTGGCTTCCAGCGCACTGATTTTAAAGTCAGTATTACTAAGAGAATTTAAAGAAATGGCAACCGTACATTACAAGAAGTACAAATAGCGCTACTTTCAGAGGTGACCATAGTAGACAAAAACAATGAAAAAAATATTAGAGCAATCTTAAAAACATTTCATGATGATCCGATCGAAGGAGGCCATTCAGGAATAAGGAGAACATTATTAAAAATAAGACAATATTACTATTGGCCAAACATGACAAAAGTAGTTACTAAATACGTGAAAACCTGTCAGACCTGTCAACAATCAAAGACAACCACTCATACAAGAACACCAATGACAATTACCGAGACACGTACATCAGATTTTGACACGGTATTAATTGATACCATTGGCCCATTACCGCGTTCGGAGGAAGGAAACGAATACGCAGTCACAATTATTTGTGATTTAACTAAATACTTAGTAGCAGTACCAACTCCGAATAAAAGCGCAAATGCTGTTGCGAAAGCAATCTTTGAAAACTTTATACTCGTTTACGGCCCAATGAAGATTATTCTAACAGACATGGGCACAGAGTATAAAAACAGTATAATAGGAGACTTATACAAATATATGAAGACTGACAAAATTTCATTGACTGCACACCACCACCAAACCTTAGGGAATATTGAACGCAGTCACAGAACGTTTAACGAATATTTCCGTTCATATATTTCAAGTCACAAAAGTGATTGGGACATATGGTTGAAATATTTTACCTACTGTTTTAACACTACACCATCAGTCACGCATAATTATTTTCCGTACGAATTAGTTTTTGGAATCAAATAGATCCTATATATAACATATACGATTATGCTAAGTTTAGGTTAGAATCAGCGTACAAACGTGCAAAAACAATGCTAGAAAAGGAAAAAGAAAAGGGAAAAACACTATACTACAAAGACGTAAATAACTTCAACCTAAAAATCGGAGACCAGATTGTACTCAAGAATGAAACCGGTCACAAATTAAATCGAAATTATTTAGAACCATTTAAGGTCATAGGTATAGACGATAGGAATAATGTTAAAATCATAGACAATAAAAAAAACAACAGATAGTAAGCAAAGATAGGTTAAAACCATTCTTCAAATAATACAACATAATTAAAAAAAATATATATGTATATGTACGAACATACAAAGTTCTCTTTTATCGTTTAATTAATCCTTAATTTCTTTTAACTTTATATTGTTAAAATATAACACGCAAAAAAAATTAATGAAAAATAAGGACCCACATAAAAACCATTTAAGACCTAACATATATGCATCATCATATTATTCCATACAATTTTATTCAATTTTATTTTGATTTTATATTCATTCTTTTACAAGTATTTTAGAATGACTTCATAAATATACGTCATTCATTTCAACGGGGGAGGTGTAGCGAGCGGAGTATATAATTTTAATTCTATTTTAATTACATAAATACATACATTGTATGTGCACATACAAACTTACACATTCCTTCTCAAGTGTCCGGCCAACGAGCCGGCCCTACAATGCTGATCATGCATTCCCACTGTGACGACTGGCTCTTACTCCAACGAACACTTATAGCCGGCCGTCTCGTGGTATATGTATACACATACATAACACAAATATGCCAATGCATGTATATACTCCTATCGCAGTTTTTAGCTTCTAAGAAGAAATGTTTGGAAATAAAAGTTCAGTCTGGAACACAACTCACAACGACGACGTCTTATGAGCCCAAAAATGTTCAGCCTAGCAATCCGTTCCCGAAGAAGAGTGGAAATAAAAGTTTTTTGTTGGTCGCTGCCAGGGACGACCCAGAAATTTTGGTCTGTGGAGGACTTGCCGCCTAGGGCTAAGGTCTATACTCCTGAGCAGCAACTTTGTAAACAGCACTATGAGAACAATACTCAAAGACTGTCATCTGGGAGATTTTCGGTTCGTCAGCCATTCAAATCTGAACCAATTACTTTTGGTTCGTCATATGAAGTTTCGAAACGTAGACTTTTGTCGCTTGAAAGGAGATTGTCAAAGAATCCTTCGTTAAAGAAAATTTATCTGGATTTCATGGAGGAATATGTAGCACTGGGCCAAGTGTCCTCTACTAATGATAAAATTCCAGATGGCCCACACTATTTCACACCTCAACCAAGTTGAGAAAGGTATTCAATGCCTCAAGCCGCACATCGACATCCTGACATCCTGATGGTAGGCCCCAAGATAAGCTATATTCTGCTTCGGTTCAGAATGCACAAGTTTGCCCGTGTAGCGGACATTAAATAGGTGTACCGCCAAGTGATGGTCGACGAAGCTGACCGAAATTTCCAGCTCGAAGTGTGGAGACGAGATCCTTCTGAGTCTCTGAAGTTCTTCAAGATCTTTAACACATGGAACTTCGTCAGCTCCGTTTATGGCGATCCGGTGTTTAATGCAGCTTGGAAAGATGGCGCAAGCTAAGTATCCAAATGCTGCGAAGGTCATTCAGAAAGATTTCTATGTTAACGATATGTCGACAGGCGCCGGAAGCGTTGAGAACCTGCAAAGGCTTCGTGATGAAGTTTCTCTGGATTTGCAAGAGGCAGGGTTTGAATTGACAAAGTGGTTTTTAAAATGCCCAGAGATCTCCGCATGTGAGAGCACTGTTATGCCATTATTGGTTTAGTGGTTTAGTTACCTGGCAAAGATTACTTTCAATTTCGGTTGGATGACTCTTTCCTGGATCTTCGTGCGACAAAACGGAACAAACTCTCGGTGACTGCGCGACTTTTCGATCCATTCGGCCTATTGCGTCCTTTGGTTACAAGCAAAAATGCTTTTACAGGAGCTGTGGCTTCGAAAAATAGATTGGAACGAGCCGCTACCAATGCAGTTACTATAGTCGTGGGAAGCCTTTAAGGCAACTTTGCTTCAACTGCCCAATGTTATGGTGCCGAGATTCGTTCACACAGATCCGCAGGTTCTGATTGAGATACACGGTTTCGCTGACGCTCCCATGCGAGCATATGGAGCGTGCATCTACGTTAGCACTCAAACTGCTGAAGGTTTAAAAGTATCATTATTGACAGCCAAATCAAAAGTAGCTCCCCTCAAGAGGAAAACTTTTTCTCGCGTTGAGCTGTGTGCAGCTCACCTTTAAGCAGAATTGCCCAATAAGTACAGTTGTCCTATGGACTGACTCCGAGATCACTCTGCATTGGATTTAACCCCATCCCTCGTCGTTCTTCGTTTTTCGTTTCCGTTTCGAACGGAGTAGCGGAAATCCAAGAGTGGTCGGAGAAAGCAATTTGGCGACACGTCCCTACGAAAGTGAACCCAGCGGATAAAGTGTTTCGAAGATGTGACGTTGAAGAGCTCGTCACGTCCACCTGGTTCGCTGGACCATCGTTTTTACTGGACTCAGAAAGCAATTGGCCTGTAAAGTCACACTTCGAACTAGCTTCAGAAACTGTGTCTATGGAGTTACGCAAGTCGGCGTTAACTGTGATCGCTACAACAGTGCCTAATGGTTTGCTTCAGAAAATAGTCATTTTCGTCGCACCTGAAGTTTCTGGGAGTTTTCGTGTGGGTTTTTCGATTCATTCGAAAGTGTAAGAAAGTGTCAACGCCTTTCGAACAAAGTATACGCTAAGAGAACTGAATTTTGCTCTCGAAAAGATTGTAGAAGTTATCCAATCGCACGAATTCAGTGACGACATAGGAAAAATTCAGAAACAGAGACCGGTATCACCGAATATTCAGAAATTGAATCCTTTTGTGCAGGAAAATAGCTTAGATTGGTGCTCCTCGACGTTGCTCCGAGTTGGTGGTCGGTTTTTGAATGCTCATATCCCGTACGAAGCCAAATTTCCGTTGTTGCTCTGGAAATGTTCGCAATTCGTTAAATCTTACGTGTCATACCTGCACGTTACGAATTGTCACGCTGGTCGTCGAGCTCTTGTAAATCTTCTGCGCGAAAAAGTATGGTTAGTCAATGCTCAAGAAGTATGTCGCCGAACTGTTCGTTCGTGCACGCGCTGCTTCCGGTGCAAGCCGCAACTTGACGCAAATAATGGGGAACTTGCCATCAGATTGACTTCGAGCTCTCTGCCGTTCAATATCTGGACCATTTAGCACAAGCCATCGTATTCGTAGCAAGCCACCGTAAAAGTCGTACTTGGCCTTGCTTGTGCGTTTTTCATCCAAAGTGGTCCACTTAGAGTTAATGTCTGACCTCACCACTGATGCTTTTTTATTGGCTCTTCAAAGGTTCGTGAGTCGCCGCGGGATCCCGGAGAAGGTGTGGTGCGACAACGCGACTAACTTCGTCATCGCAGACCGCCTCCTGAGAGAGTTCCGAGCCTGTCTGGAGGAGCAGGAGACCGTCCTGAAGGCATTCGCATCAAAAAAAGGATTCGAATTTGCGTTCGTGCCGCCCAGAGCTCCTCACTTCGGCGGTCTATGGAAAACAGGTGTGAAGTCTGCAAAGCACCTGTTCCTTCGGACGGTCTGCAACGACCTCTTGACCGCAGATGAGCTCGGGACTCTCATCGCCAGCGTGGAAGCGGTCCTAAACTCGGGGCCAATCGGAGCGCTAAGCAGCGACCCTAGCAATGGCGACACCTTAACCCCCGGGCATCTTCTGATCGGCGGCCCGCTGTTGGCTCCACCAACGTCGTCGCTCCCGGGCCAGATCAGCCCAACCTGCTTGCGGCGATGGCGCAATGTCTTGTATCACAAGCACAGGTTTTGGCAGCTATGGGAGTACATCTCGAGCCTGCAGAGGCAGCCAAAGTGGAACCAGGAGGTCCCAAACGTCGATGTGGGAGCGATCTTCGTCGTAGGAGAAGACAACATGCCTTCCCAACAGTGGAGGATCGGGCGCGTAGTGGCGGTGAACGTCGGCGATGACGGCAAGGTCCGAGTGCCGGACGTGAAGACAGCGGAGGGAACATACCGGCGCGCCATCCATAGGTTGGCGCTTCTACCTGTACAATCCTTAACGACGTCGTCCCTTTCAGTGGGGTCGGTGTTTGGTCATTCTGGTCGTTCAGTGTAATGAGGGGAGCGGGGCCCACTCACTCTCGTTGTATCTTCTGTCCATAGCCTAAGATAATGTTAGTCAAATAAATTAGTTCAAGTCGAAACTCCCACTCGTACGAACGCGCCGTGCCCTTATCATAGAGTTCAAATTGATACTCCCTTTCGTGCGCACGGGCCGTGCCTTTTCGTCATAATAAAGTCAATTTCGAAGTATTAATTAAAAAAACCCTGCATTTCACAAACTCTTATTAAATTTTTATTTCTAATTCAATTCTCGCTTTAGTTGGCCTTAGTCAAGCACATCATAAAGATTATATAGTGACTTTCGTATACTCCTCTCGTAACTAATTCGAAAATTCCAACTTCAGTATCGTCAAAATGCACACTTTTGCAAAAGGGAAACATTTAAAATTTTAATTACCTATAAAAGGGACACAGCTTACGGCAATGCAGATCTGGCAATTGTAGGTACTGCCCTCAGAAGCTTCACTCTTTTCTGTATATGCAACCGAAGCGCGTTGATTTGCTAATTGGAGCAAATGTATTCTTCGAGCTGCTTTGCATTCGACAAATTCGATTAGGAAACCATTTACCCACCCTACAAAAAACTTGCCTGGGTCACCTCATGGTGCCTAAAGGCACCTTAATTTCTTTAATTCATGAACTCAGAACTCAGTGGAGGCAGATTCGATACACTAAAGAGATTTTGGGAAATCGACAGTGGCCCAGATTCTACAACAACCATTTCGAAGGAGGAAGCTGTATGTGAACAGCAATACACTCGGCTGGAATCTGCCCAATATTCGGTTCTGCATCCTGTCAAAACTAGTTTCGATGTTTTAGGAAACTCATAAGGCACTCGAGGCTAACTTAGATAAAAAATTAGATCTGAAGTCGCTATACACAGTCTTTATAAAAAATACCTCAACCTTGGCCACACGTTTCTATATGAGACGTCTGCAAAATGTATCGTTGCGTTCGCATCCCCACCAGTTTCTTCAATGTATCTTAAATTGAAGTTGCAATACAAATTAGGTTATGACATAAAAGGGGTCCTACGCTGCCGTCTATGTCTCCGTGGTGCTGGGGTCAACGCCCGGTGAAAGGCCTCTTCCCGATCGAGAGCAGGCACACCGTTCGATGGCGCCTTGCAATGGCTGGCGAGTTATGTAACCAGGCCGGTAGACTATGAAACGGGCGAAAGCAATCTAAGCATTGTCTCCGAGCTAGCAGCGCAGCCACGCCAAGCTTCGGCGATGCGGCCAATACATCGATTTATCTTCATATGTCGGGGCCCAAAGAAAAAGCTAAAACTCTTCTGCATGTCGGCAAGCCGACTGAACTCCCACGAAGAGCACAGTCTTAGCTCCATTCTAGGGTGAACCAATAACCACCAGGGAAAGGTACGACCTACTGTTACCCCTTAACTAATACACTGTAACACAATGCTGGTATAGTTGGTATTTGATACAATAATATATGCATTCTGCGCTATATAACTCAAATTCCATTTACCCGTAGAGTAAAAGGGTACACTAGATTCGTTAAAAAGTATGTAACAGGTAGAAGGAAGCGTTTCCGACCCTTAAAGTATATTTATTCTTCTTCAGGGTCAATAGCGAAAAGATTGAGCCATGTCCGCCTGCCGTCCTTCTGTCCGTATGAACGCTGAGATCTCAGGAACTATAAGAGATAAAAAGTTCAGATTGAGCATGAAGATTCTTGAGGTCACTACGCAGCGCAAGTTTATTACAGCATCCTGCCACGCCTGATATCTCGGTAACTATAAGAGATAGAAAGTTCGTATTAAGCATGTAGGTTTTTATAATGCTCCCAATGCGAACTGTTTTTTTTCGATCAAGCCACGCCCACTCTAACGCCCACAACACAAAAAAAGCCAAAAATGCAAAATTCTCGAAAACTTAAAAAGCAAAGTTGTGCTTAAGAATACGTATTTAAGATATCCCACCGCACCAGGAGATTTCATCCGGTCACCTTGTATAACTTATTTCTGTTAATATCTATCGATTAACCAAAGATTTTTTGAATCGGAACATTATTTCGCTATTTATGAAGAATTTTAAATTATAAGGCCTCAAGTGATTTGTGACATCACTATCAGTTACTCAACATACTTTCTCTGACAATAGGTGGCCCCTTGTGGATTTTCACCAGCAAAATTAATATTTTAACATTGTGTAAGACAGTAACGGATATCTTATAGTCTTTTTTTCACTTAATTTAATACTTACATTAAGAATATGTTAAAATAATTTATTATATATGATATTAATAGTTTAATATATCTGTTTTAATGAGTGAAGTATAATATTGAATTCGTTGAAAAGTATGTATCAATTAGAAGTGAGCTTTTCTGACCTTACAAGGCAGGGGATTTAAATGCTCGGAGCATATGGGATTGCCTGGCCTTAAACTTTGAGCACTCGCGGTGCTATTCCTATTTAGCCATTTACAGTTTATTTCTCAGTGGAATTGGAAAACAAATTTTCTCTCTCCGAGTGCACAACTGAAAACCAATTCAAAAGCGTCAATAAACATGCGCACGTTTTTTTGTAAATGGTGGTTATTTAGAGGTATAGGAAATTAAATTTCAACAAAAAGAACGATGGATTATTCGATTGACATGAATTTTTTTTATTCAAAAGATAATCTTGTGGCAATACATTTTAAATATAATTTCTTTAATATGACCGCCACGGCTGGTTTGGATGAAGTCCAATCTGGACGTCCAATTTTCGATGACTTTTTTAAACATTTGTTTCCGTATATCGGCAAAACACGGCGAATGTTATCTTCCAAATGGTTAAGCGTTTGTGGCTTATCCGAATAGGCCTATGACTTTATGTAGCCCCACAGAAAGTAGGCTAGCGGTGTTAAATCACAAGATCTTGGGCGCCAATTCACAGAACAAAAACGTGACATTAGGCGGTCACCAAACGTGTCTTTCAATAAATTGATTTTGCCACGAGCTGGAAGTACAGCTCCTGTAAATCATGGCTGTTCAATTTATGAATGGTAAAGTTAGTAATCGTGGTTCTATACCGATCACCATTGACAGTAACGTTCTGGCCATAATGGTTTTAGATGAAGTACGGATCATTGATTCTACCAGCCAAAAAGCGCACCAAACAGTTTTTCTGGATGTAACTGTGTTTTGACATACACTTGAGGGTTAGCTTCACTCCAAATATGGCAGTTTTGTTTGTTGACGTAGTCATTCAACCAGAAGAGCCCTTCATCGCTAAACAAAATTCGCCTATGAAAATCGGGAACAATGGCAATCTCGTTTTGGGCCCATTCAACGAATTAACTAACGCCTTGCTTGTATTGGATTTTGTAAGCACGCAAAACAAGATCCTTCCGCAAAAGTGGATGATGAATTGCCAAACAAAACTAAGAATAAATCACTTGACAGCTTTTAAATAATTTTTTTTTTTTTCATAAAAAGTTCTGAACCTCTAAAAAACACTCTTTATTTGTGTTAGTAATGCTGAGATATAAGGAACTATAAGAGATACAATGTTGAGACTAAGCATGCAGATGCCTACGGAGCGCAAATTGAATTAAGCATACTGGCACTCTTATAAATGATGCAAAACTAAAATCGCACAGATTTTAGAAAGTATAAGAGCTAGAATGTTTGGCTAGGCTGATAACCTTAAAATCTCGCTAAGCATATATGTGTGTAGCTTTCAATAATGCACCAAACCGTAATACTTTTGGCCACGCCCACTCTAACGAATTCTTAAGGGCGCTGAGATATAGGCAGTTTCCAGTGACGCAACCAACGCCTATTACTTTTTCCGCCTCTAGCCACGTGTAGTATGCACTAATATTGAATACCCACTGTACCGAGTTCTAAAAGGGTACGCACTGTAACACTTTGTTGCAGTGTTTACATAATTCATGCTCCCGGTCATAAACCCCAAGGGGCCGAAATATGAACCGATCGCTATGGCTTAGGCTACTCGCAGAAAGTGCTAGCGTCGGCATAACTGCATGAAAGGACCGCATGTGCATACCCCTCGCGCTCCTCACATAAGAGGGCATATGTTTATATACATAAGTACATAGATAGCCGTCTCTCTGCCGCCGCCTGCGAGCAGCGCAGCAACGAGACTTAGCCTTAATTAGACTTAGAAGAATATTGTAAAGACAATCAAGTCAAGCCTTGGAGCGGCACCACTGCTGCTCCCTGAAATAGAATAAACCAAGTACAACAAATTTGTTATATATTTCATAGCGATCCTGCCATATAAATATTTCATGGCGACCGCGACAGGACCCGAAGATGCAAGGAGGTGCGCGCTGACTGTTGGAACCCAAAACCGCTAACAACTCAAAATAAATAACACCGTGCAAAAAGAAAAAACAACAATCGAGCAATCAAAAAAAAACAGTTTCACAAGAGGAAGAACCCGAGGGAATCCAGAAATCTGGACAATAAATATACGTATATTATTTTGTGCACCAGGATATTAACGTAACTCATTCACGCTGGACTTGGAATTCCACGAGGCTGTCAACCGGGGGAGCTCGAAGTTGAAAAAGAGGTGTTATGGCGTGTGTCTCCTGCAATCCCGCAATCTTCGAAATATATAAAAAAAAATTAAATCTGAGTGAGTAGAGTGTTATGGGTCGGGAGGGTATAAAAATATAAAATACAAAAAGAATAGCGCACTTTAAGTGGCTTTTATATACAAACATACCACCCCCGCCATGGGCCACAGCTGTAAGGCTGCAAAGTGAACTTGACTTTCTGAAGTCAAGTATAAAAAAGCACAAGACGCCAATAACAACTCACCCAGTTAAAAAATTAATAAACCCAAAAAAATACTAAACCTCCATCACCTAGGGAAATACCGAGGAGGAAGGACCGCTGCCCCAGGGCCACTAAGCAGTGTGCACTGTAAATACACATGCACAGGGAAAAACAACTAGTGTGAGAGGCAATCCGCCCCTTACACCTCCGTGGGAGAAGTTGCCTGTGCGAAGCCAGCACCGGCACCGGCACCGCCTGAGCCCATAGGCCCAGGACAACAGCAGCAGATACAAAGCGTGGGAGGCACGACCGCCACCTGCGCTTTCGAGGGAGCGTCAGCATAGCCAAGCCGGCGACGACCAGCTGACGCGGAACGGAAAGAGCATCGGAAAAAACATCGCAGCAGAGAACGCAGGATTAACCCATGCACTGCGTTGCATATTTTTTTTTTATATAACATAATATAAATTTTAAAATTGAGCGGAACCATCTCTGCCCAATTAGTCGTGTAGCCCGTAAAGCTATGCAAAACGATAGGTAGAAACCTGTAAAGATAGATGCGAGGTAATGCAATAAGCAAATCTTCAATAGAAAACAATAACAATTATATTCCAAATTATAACATAAAGGTATAAGTATCACCTACAAAAATGACTTTGGATATAAAAACAGTGGATTCCACTGCCAATATCATAAACAAAGTAGAATTGAATAATATTGATTTATATTGGGTACATGTACTTTTAATAATCATTGTTGTCATAATGTGCGCAAATTTCTTTTATAAAATATATAATCTGTACAATAGATGTTTAAAGAAAAGATATATGAGCCGGGCTAATGACCTGGATAAAATATAAGCAACATTGTTTAAACATATGTCGGAAGACCGATAATTTCATCCATTGTCACTCAAGTTTTATTATCGATGCGGCAGCACAGCGAGTTCCGCATACACTCGTTACCGAAACTAGAATGAATCTACTCTCATCGATCATTGCGCTCAATCCTGCTCTCTCAGCCTTCTCTCTCTCAAATTGAGCCTCTATCGTCATCTCTTTCTATCTCAAGACTTTCGGTAACTCGTCAACGGACCTCACTCACCAGCAGAGGCTGCCACCGTCTCTGCTGCTATGCCTTTCGCATGAATTCTGTACTTCCCCGAACTTAGAACTTCGCAGCAATTCTGTGCTTCCCTGAATTTATTGTTTCCCGACACGGCCTTCCTGACCTATCACACGTCCCTGTGTGTTGAATTTCTAAATTGCCAAACAAATCAGGAAAACATCGATTATATTGGTTCTCATATTCAAATCCTTAAATTTAATTTCTTCATTGATGCTTTTCATCATTGTTCTCTTAAGCAGTTACAAACTATATGCGTCGCTTTCCACAGACAATTCCAACAATTAACATAAACTTCTCTTTTTTTTTATTTTTTTTTTTTTTACAAATTTATACCGAGCCATTCTTAATTTTAAACAATTCATCGTTTACATGACTTAAATTCATCATTTCATTTCATTCATCATTGCCGTGCAAACATATGCACCAGGTCACTAAGACTATCCGCCATTCATCTTTGCCGTGCAAACATATGCACCAGGTCACTAAGACCATCCGCCATAACACTGTTCGACCCTGCGAGACAGCTGCTATATTGCGGTCAACATTTCCCCTCTTGTGACACAGACGCACCTTCACTTGTGCCGTCTTCATACTCTTTCCCATCTTGGGACACAGACCCACATTCACTTGTGCCAACCTCAGGCTCTCCCCCATTTTGGGGCTCATCATTACTTTGGAATTCTCCTGTTAATTCGCAGATTAACTGTCTGTTTGGTAGCGCTCTCAGAGACTCGTGTGAGTACTTATACGTCCGCTTATTAACTAATGATTTCAATTCATACCGATCTCCATCTAATACTTTGACCACTTGAAACGGACCCTTGAACTTGGGATCAAGTTTTGTTTGATGGCGCTCTTCAGCTTTCAGTAAAACATGATCTACGTTATATGCAATAACTTTCGCCTTGTTTTTGTCAAATCTTTCTTTATCGTACCGTGCATTACTGTCCATGTTTTCCTTAGCTTTTTTTCTAGCATTTTCTCTATTCACTATATTATCTTCTTCATTTATTTTCAGCATACCAAAAGGCCTTGCCTCTTTCCCTATTAGCAACTCTAGAGCACTAGATTTTGTAACTCTATTTATAGAGCAATTCATGGCTAACTGAATATCTTGCAGTGCATCCTGCCAAGAACGTTCACTAGGTTCTACAGCAGTTAGCATACCTTTAAGCGTGCTCATGACACGTTCCACCTGTCCATTAGCACGGCTTGCGCCCGTGGCTATTAAGTGCATGTCAATTTTATTCGTTAAGCAAAATTCACGGAATTTATTACTTGCAAAGCTCCTGCCTTGATCTGCGATGATTCGACTGGGAACTCCAAAGAAAGATATACCTGACTTCACGGCTTTAATGCCATTTTCTGAGTCTAGATTAAGAGTGTGATACAAGTGAACAAACTTTGTAAATGCATCTACCTGGACAATAATATATTCCTTCAGTTCATTTTTTCCACTGAGCTTGCCACTTATATCTGCCAAGGTATATTAATCTTAGGTATGGGGTGCAATTCCATTTGTGCCTTTCCAGAAGGGGGCTTAGATAATTTGCAGGTTATGAAATTTTCAACGAACTTCTTGACATATTTAGACATGTGCTCAAACCAGAATTGTTCATAATCCATCCCATATGCATCATAGCCTCGTGTACATGGTTTATGACAGACCACTTAAACGCCTTAGGAATCACTGGTAAACAACGAGTCTTGCCATTACGTTGTATCTTGCGATATAATAGCCCAGTTCTAATTTCATAAGTTTTCATTACATCTGTCTCTATATCTTCGCTATTTAATTGGTCCATGATTTTTATTAAGCTATCATCTCGTTGCTGTTCGGCTATTAGCCAATTATTTGTTATTGCTGCTATATCTACACGAACCTCTGCTCTACGGATGACAGTTGAAACTACAGGAATTGGATTGCGCGATAAAAAGTCCATTAGGCTACCCTTTCTGTACTCAACGCTAAAATCAAAAGCCTGTAAATACGCCCACCAACGGTGTACTCTTGGGGTCAATTCAGCTTTCGTTTGAGTCGCTTTTAGTGAATTGCAATCGGTGTGCACAACAAATTTTCTACCATGTAAATAATGTCTGAAGTGTTTCACTGCATTGTAGACAGCTAATGTTTCCAGCTCATATGAGTGATATTTAGCTTCGGATACTGTCGGGCGTTTGCTAAAATATTCAACTACTCTTCGTTTACCATGTATTTTGTGTATTAGCATTGCGCCATACCCATCAGCACTGGCATCTGTATGCAATTCGATTTGGAGTTCGGGGTCTAAGATTGTCAGTACAGGGTCAGACGTCAGTACTTTGATAATCTTCTGTCGGATCTGCTCATGCTTCTCTTGCCAATCAAACGTCTTTAGTTTAGAAGTCAACTCATAGAGCGGCTTCATCTGCTCTGAGAACCGCGGGACAAACTGTCTGAAGTACGATGCCAAACCTATGAATTGCCTTAACTGCGTTACAGTGGATGGTGGCGACAGAACAGACAGGGCTTCTATTTTACTTGGATTCGGTTTAATTTCACCATCTTTAATATAGAATCCGAGGTACTCTATTCCTGTGCGAAGAAAAGCGCACTTCTTTATATTAAACAGACAGCCTCAGACAAAACTTTCAGCACTATGCCTAACCTTTCATATGCTTCCTCCTTTGTTTCTGCTACAATCAGCACGTCATCTATGTAGACCACTACGTAGGAATAGGCTAAGTCACCCAGGGCTCGGACTATGGCACGTTGAAAAATAGAAGATGCATTTTTTAACCCAAATGGCATCACCAGAAATTCGTACTGACCCTCTGGGGTAACGAATGCTGTTCTTTCTATGGAGTCAGGGTGAATCGGTATTTGATAAAATCCGCTGGCCATGTCTAAAGTAGAGAAATATTTTCCGCCTCGCAAGCGATTTATCTGATCAGAAATCAATGGCAACGGGTACTTATCTGAGATGGTGTTTGAATTTAGCTCACGAAAATCAATGCACAGTCTGTCGCTGCCATCTTTCTTTTTAACTAATAGCATTGGACTTGCAAATGGCGAATTGCTTGGACGGATCACATTTGATTTAATCATTTGGTCTATTTTTTCTCTAACTAATAGCTTTTCATCTGCACTGAGTCGATATGGGCGCCTTTGAACAGTTTTATTCTCGTCTATCAAACGAATTTCTAATGCGCCTGTGGTTACGCGTTTAGTTGGGATTCCATTTATAAAATTGTCAGAATATTTTTCAAATACGTTTTTTAGCTTACATTTATCAATTTCACTTAATTCTATGTTGGTATCAAGTAAATTTTGAAAATTGGATGTATCTTCATGTACAGCATTAATAATCTTAGTTTTGTAAATATTAAATTTGTCTGTTTCGATCATAACACCAAAACCAAGCTGGAATATATATGCTTTAAATAATTGTCTAATACGACATAGAACAAAATTTCTAAATTAAATTGGGATATTTGAACCGTAGACAAAATTTGCAAATGGCTCTTAACAATATTGTCGCCAATTCCTCGTAGTACAATTAAATTATTAAATCTTTTTCCAGCAATTTTGTGACTTAATTTTTCTTTTATCAAAGAACACTCGGCACCCGAGTCAAAGAAAAATGGAAAGGTCTCACCCCTTTGATAGAATAAGCCTTTGGGCTGTAGAACCTGACATATGTCCACGCGCTTCTCCTTGTACTCGCCGTGTCCACTGGTACTGATTTTGGGGCATACAGAAGCAATATGTCCAACCTCACCGCACTTGTAGCATCTTATGTTTGAACGCTCCTTTACTCAAGACTCGCTGCTTCCACTGTGATTCTTTCCTTTGGTGAAGGATGAGCTCTCCATGCGAGCGCGGCATTGGGCGTATTTGTGGCCAATTTTTCCACAACAATGGCATTTTACCTGCAACTGCATTCGTGGTTTCTTCTTGTCCGCGTTTGATGAGTTTTCATCATTTTCGTTTTTGCGCTTCTTGAATGCGTAAGCCTGCAGCTGCCGCTGAAGTTCATTACGCGTCGTCACGTTCGTCGTAAAAACCCAACGCAGCAAATTATTGTCAATTTGTGACATGTGGGCTAACGCTATTGACACCGCAATCTCCTCCAGTTCCGTCGATTTCCACTTGGATAATAATAGCGTAACTATGCGACTGCCATATTCCGCAAAGCTTTCTCCAGATCTGGGATGCCCATTTAAAACATTAATCAGTACGGCAGCCGTTGTCTCAATGCCTACGAATCTCTGGATGAACAGTTCCTTGAATTGGGTCCAGGTGATGCCAGCAAAGCATACCTGGGACAGCCATTGCGAGGCTTAGTGCTATTACTAGGGCGCTGCCTTTGAGCACATTATCTGCGAAGATTAAATCGACCGTAGTGCACCATGCTGATGCATCTGTTCCAGCGCCATCGGGATTAAATTTGGGCAGTGTCACATGCGTGGTTTTCCCATCTGACGCCGTGGCTCTTGGCGCCTGCATGGCTTTTATAATTTCCATTAGATTTTTATTTTGCTCTTCCAGCGCTGCCATATATTGAGCGGAGCTGTGCTCTTGTGGCGAAGGCGATCCCACTTCTGATGTCGGAAGACCGATAATTTCATCCATTGTCACTCAAGTTTTATTATCGATGCGGCAGCACAGCGAGTTCCGCATACACTCGTTACCGAAACTAGACTGAATCTACTCTCATCGATCATTGCGCTCAATCCTGCTCTCTCAGCATTCTCTCTCTCAAATTGAGCCTCTATCGTCATCTCTTTCTATCTAAAGGCTTTCGGTAACTCGTCAACGGACCTCACTCACCAGCAGAGGCTGCCACCGTCTCTGTACTTCCCCGAACTTAGAACTTCGCAACAATTCTGTGCTTCCCTGAATTTATTGTTTAATAATTGTTATTTATAAAATAAAAATAATTGCATACAAATATACTTTTAAAAAAATGGATAAACTAAGCACAATGCCCATGTTATAAAGGATTGAAATGAATTGTATAAAGAAATAAATAATATCAAAGCAAATTTTGACAAATCGTATAAGTCACTAACCCAGAATAGATCAATCCAGAAGAACACAGTCAGAAAACATGTTGAGATATTAGTAGAGAACTTTAACGAAGCGCGAATACTAATACATGGTCACAGGGAGAGATTGAATCAAGATCATTTGTCTCAGGTATTTAAACTTCTGATGAGACTACGATCTAATTTAATATCGGTTAAACAAAAATTCAGTTTAGAAATAGTAATACCCAATGTTCTAAACACTCCCATAGGAGTAGACACTGCACCTGACCCAGAGTCAGCTGAAATAAACGAATTAAAATTAGAAGAGGTATACCCCAAAATAGAAGAGGAAGATTCAAATAATCTTACTATTTCAGCGGTATACACAGATAGAGATAGTTCCACAGATTCTGATACTCCTAGCGAGACAAGCAGCCTTACTACAATGGCACAATCCAATATTGATTTCATAAATACAGCATCCAAGCTGATACCAGTTTTCGATGGTAAAGTGGAAAATCTAACAAGTTTTGTGGATGCGTTAGAAATAGTAGAGGCAATAAAGGGCGAGCACGAACAACTCGCACTTTCCATAATAAAAACCAAGCTAAAGGGTGCCTCTAGAAATCTAATAGGAAACGAAACAACGATTTCCGAGGTGATTTCTAGACTAAAAGGCAACGTCAAGGGCGAAACTGTAGAAGTATTGTCAGCAAAACTGATGAACCTACAGCAACGCAACAAAACTGCAAACTAATACACACAAGAGGTTGAGCAGATGATGAAAGCCTTAGAAGGAGCATACATATCAGACGGACTATCACAAGAATTGGCAAGGAATTATTCCACTCAGCATGCCGTCAAGGCAATGACTAAGAACTGCGCAATTAATAAGGTAAAACTTATCATGCAGGCTGGCACCTTCAACACAATGAATGATGCCATATCCCAGTTCGTCAACAGTTGCACGGAAGCAACTGGACAACCTAATACTGTCCTTTATGTCAAACTTGGAAACTTCAGAGGAAACTATAGTAGTCGTAATAATAATTACAACAACTACAACAGTTCCAACTATAACAGTAATGGACGAGGCCAATATAGAGGAAACTCAAGAGGCCGTGGCAACTAGAATCGAGGCCACAATAACAATAATACATAAGTAATAATTGCCCAGAATAATTTGGGAAACTCTCACCCTTCAGATACCCAACAGTAAACCACAATCTTCACACCATCAATCTTAGTCTTAATATATTTGTAAACTTTACGAATACAGAAACCAACAGAAAACTTGTATTCTTAATTGACACTGGTGCAGACATATCAATTTTAAAAGAAAATTCTTATATCCTTAGTGATATTCAGAAAGATAATAAAATAAACATTCATGGCATAGGCCAAGAGCTAATTTAATCAAAACTCTTAACTTCTCTCGAGATACAGACAGATAAATATATATATCCAAACGATTTTCATATAATAGATTTGCATTCCGCAATACCATGTAATGGAATAATAGGCATAGATTTCATAAAGAAATTCAATTGTCAACTAGACTTCAATCATAATGAAGATTGGTTTATCCTAAGACCAAATAATTGGAATTTTCCAATTTATGTTCCTATAACATACAGTTCTGATAATAATTCCTTAATTCTACCAGCAAGATCTCAAGTGGTCCGAGAGATTAATCAATCATCAGATGAAGAAAGTATACTAATACCTAATCAGGAAATTTAACATGGCATTTATGTTGCGAACACAGTCGCAACAACCAAAAATGCATTTGTCCGATTACTGAATTCAACCAGTACTGACCAAATAATAAATATTCACTGTTTAAAATATGAACCACTTTCGAACTATGACATACGAGGTGTGTTCAAAAAGTAAGGTGACTTTTCAAATTTCTCGGGCAACATATTTTCGATTATCGATTTTTTTGTTTTGTTATATTGGTACACTCTTCCCTAACATCTGTACCAAGTTTCAATGGAACATCATCTTTTGTTTGGTTGTGAGAGGCGTAGAGTTACAAGTTGTTTTGCGAGCTCGGCGATTTTTTGCTATCGAAAAATATGGATCAAAGGATTTGCATCAAATTTTGTGTAAAAAAAAAATGTATACCCATGATTCGTCACCAGTTATGACCCTTTTGAGTAAATCTGGGTCGTCGTTGACGTCATTCAACAGCTCTTGAGCGATGCTCATGCGACGGTTCTTTTGGTCAAAATTCAGCAATTTCGGAACAAACTTCGCTGACACAGACTCATACCCAAAACGTTTGAAAAATTTCATGGCACGAGCCAAGCGATATACCGACATCTTCAGCAACTTCTCTGATAGTGATTCGACGATTTTCCAAAACAATTTTCGTCACTGCTTGAACGTTTTCATCAGTTGTTGACGTGCTTGGGCGTCCAGAGCGAGGCTGGTCATTAGCATCTTCCCGGCCATCTTGGAAGAGTTTGTACCACTTGTACACATTTTTTTTACTCAGAACAGTTTCACCGTATGCCACTGTCAACATTTCAAGTGTTTCAGAGCACTTAATTTTATTTTTTACACAAAATTTGATGCAAATCCTTTGATCCATATTTTTCGATAGCAAAAAATCGCCGAGCTCGCAAAACAACTTGTAACTCTACGCCTCTCACAACCAAACAAAAGATGATGTTCCATTGAAACTTGGTACAGATGTTAGGGAAGAGTGTACCAATATAACAAAACAAAAAAATCGATAATCGAAAATATGTTGCCCGAGAAATTTGAAAAGTCACCTTACTTTTTGAACACACCTCGTAGTTCAAAACGATCCAGAAAAGAGAGAAGAAACTGTCTTATCTCAATTATCCAAAAATTTTCCACCCCAGTTCAAGCAAAAATTAACTGATTCATGTACACAGTACAGTAATATATTCGGACTCGAAACCTAATCAATAGCTACAAACAATTTCTACAAGCAAAAGCTAAGGTTGAAGGATGAAGAACAGGTTTACATAAAAAATTATAGAAGTCAACATAGTCAAAAGGATGAAATTAACATACAGGTACAAAAACTAATAGACAATAAAATAGTAGAACCGTCTGTATCAGCCTATAATAGCCCACTGTAATTAGTTCCGAAGAAATCAATCCCCGGATCTGATACGAAAAAATGGCGATTAGTAATTGACTATCGTCAGATTAATGAAAAACTGTTGTCGGATAAATTCCCGCTACCTAGAATTGATGATATTTTGGATCAACTAGGAAGAGCGAAATATTTCTTATGTCTGGACCTTATGTCTGGCTTTAATCAAATTGAACTTGAAAAAAGTTCACGAGATGTAACGTCATTTTCAACGAGCAATGAGTCGTATCGTTTCATACGATTACCTTACGGTTTAAAAATAGCGCCTAATTCATTTCAGGGGATGATGACTATTGCATTCTCTGGATTAGAATCTTCACAAGCATTCCTTTATATGGATGACATTTCACTGTCAAGACTGATCATAGACCTTTAACTTACCTGTTTTCTATGATTAATCCAAGCTCTTAGCTAACGCGCATGGTACTTGAGCTGGAAGAATATAATTTCACTGTGGAATATCTGAAGGGAAAAGATAACTATGTAGCTGATGCGTTATCAAGAATAACCATCAAAGATCTACAAAATATAACTGGAAATATCAATAAAGTCACTACAAGATATCAAAATAGACAGAAAATCCGCGCGGAAAATAAAGAAATAGAATTGCCTAAGCAAACTATTGAAAAAGCTCAACAACGCTGGTTCTGGCACAGATTTATGGGCTATTAAGCTGTCACATTAGTGATAAAAACATGGTTTCCCCCACCCCGAAACCCATTATCGGTCGTCTCCTGTAATAAGGATTCCCCCTCACCACCCTTTTAGTCAGTATGGATTCTGGCACAGAAATCATAAACCCATAAATTATAGTTTTTAAAATCAGTGCACGTGTTCAAAGAAGTAATAAAATGTGACGATTGTGTCATGATTAGTTTTCCGACCCCCCTATCCGTAATTTGGGAATATTGAAATGTATTCCTGACCCTAATAAGAAGGATTGGGAACGTCTTGAGGGGTTGAATTTTCTCAAAACACACCGTAAATTTCTATATATGTAAGCCTCTGTCTACGTGTGTGCGTGTGTATGGTAGAGTGGGAACCCCAGATGTGTGTGAAGAGGGTCGGATACTTATCACGATATGGAGAGCCGATATACGTTCATGATAATAAAATTGTCAAGTGCATAGTCAAGTATAAGTCAATGTTTCAAGTTGTTTATTATAATTTCAGATTTTTAGATTTCAATACTAAATAGACTAAATAGTTTGCATTGCAGTCGTCGTTTCTTAACGCTCGCATATTTCACCGTAATAAAAATGTCAATACATATGCATACAGTTATTGGGTAAACATGGACCAACTCAATTAACTGAAGGAGGAAAGGGATACAAGGAGTGTAACGTTGCAGTAATTGTTTT
>NW_024572782.1:0-87500 GCF_018153835.1 Drosophila eugracilis | reverse complement strand
ATATGTCATATATATAGAGTGTACACTGTGATTACCACTTGTACCGAGTGTACACTTTGTTTGGCACTTATGTGGCGGCAACACTTTGTGCAGCCACAACAAATCACAATAAACAAAAACAAACTCAAGTGAGCGCGTAACATGATCGGCCACTTGCGGATTTGCCTAAGTCAGCATATGCACGCTGACCGCCAGTGCCCTATGCATAAGTGCATAAAATACTCTCTCTCACTCTAAAGTATTTACGTAAGACAAAGCATGCATGTCCATTGTCACCTGAGCATAAGTATATACATATAAGAAATATATATATAATAGAACATTTTATTTCAAATAAAAGATTATTAAAAACCTAAATCCAAACTGCACTGACGTGCAAGACTTTCATTGAACTTCAACTTACAACCTAACAGCTCGAAGATACAACAACCCTACATCTCGATATACAACATGGCGACCTGTAAAGCTACACAAACATTATGTAGGAAAACACATGTATATCGAACAAAAAAAAAAATATTTTTTTTTTAAATTAATTGAAGGAAAACTTATGTTTATGAATAATAGTATAAGTAAATTTGATGAAAACGAAAACTTTGAAGATAAAAATCAAAATTTAAGAGAAACTGTAAAAATGTATATACCCAAAATGGGACTAGTAGACGTTAAGACAGTGGATTCCACTGATAACGTAATTAATAAAGTCGAACCAAATAATATCGATTTGGAATTCGTGAACATAATGTTATTAATAACTGTTATCATAATGTGTGCCAATTGCTTTTATAAATTGTATAAGCTTCACAATAAATGTTTAAAAAAAAGATACGTGAGCCAAGAAAACGGCTTGGACAAAATTTAAAAAAAAAACAAGGCACAAACAATAACTATTAATGAAACTAAACATAATAAAATGTCATTAAGTAAGAAACGAAAAGAAAAATAAAGAAAATTTGGAAAACTATATGTATATATATATTTTATAAACAATAATGGGAAAACCCATAAGGAGAAACTTAAAGCAGGTCTTAACTAGAGACCCAGAATTCATAGGAAGAGTTAGTTTCCTTGTATCATATTGTCCCACGTATATATGTAATTTCGAAAGCATATATATGAGAACATATGATTTAGATTTCTCCCCTTTTATTCTCCTATCTAATAAAGAGAAGGCTCAATTGTTGATGTTAACATCTGGCATAGAAATTATGACAGTATTTAACGAGAAATCAGAAGAAATTAATTACGAGGTATTTAAGTATAAAACCTCGTAATACAAACAGCTTGCTCGCCCATATTATGGAATGGTCAGAACTCTCTGAACGAATCCTTAATATAAAAATCATATTTGAAAAAGCATACAAATGCTTAACGCAGAATAGAAAAACTCATAAAGACACAGTAGACAGACATGCAATAACCTTAATCGACTGCTTCAATGAAGCTCGAATATTAATATATAATCATAAAGACGTATTAACCGATCAACATTGGTCAGAATTGTCGAGGCTATTGACAAGATTAAGAAATAATCTCCAAAGTATAAAAGAGAAACATAATCTTAATCTAACTGTGCCATCTATTCTAAATACACCAGTACAATTTGAGGCTAGTAGAGAAGAAGATATACAAGTCCAAGAACAAGACTTGGCAAATCTTACTATCCCAGCCACATTAATGTCTCACGTAGGCTCGGATTCTGATACACATTCAAGTGTAATAGAACGCAAAACAATCACAATGGTCCAATCGAATATTGAGTTCATTAGCCAGAAGTTATTCCACCCAGCACGCAGTAAAAGCAATGACTAAGAACTGCACAAATGAGAAGGTAAAACTTATCATGGAAGCTGGTAGTTTCTCTACAATGAATGAGGCCGTATCCAAATTTGTAAACAGTTGCACAGAAGCAACTGGACAGCAAAACACAGTACTTTTTTTTAAATTATTTCAGAGGAAATTTGCGTAGTCGTAATAATTATTACAACAACTACAACGGTTCCAATTATAACAATAATGGACGAGGCCAATATAGAGGAAACTCAAGAGGCCGTGGCAATTTGAATCGAGGCCACAATAACAACAATACAAACTCTAATGTGAGAGTTGCCCAGAGTAATTCGGGAAACCCTCACCCTTCAGATATTCAAAGCCAATAAATGGCACAATCAAAAGCATCAACCTTGATCTAAGTATTTTTGTAGAAATTAATAATTAATTAATAAAAAACAGGTAAAAAACTTACGCTGTTAATAGACACCGGTGCAGATATATCTATATTCAAAGAAAATATAGATATATTCGATAATGTAAACAAAGAGATTACTACCCATATATCGGGTATAGGCGAAGGAACAATAATTTCAAAAGGCTTAGCCTTCGTAGAACTCCAAACAAAAAAAGACTCCAAAGAACTCCAAATTATAAAAGAATACAATTGCCAAATAGATTTCAACGAAAGTGGCGACTCACTATTTCTTCGTCCAAATAACTTAAATTATTCGATTAGACTGGAAATATTTCATACTTGTGCCAATAATGCCACAGTACTTCCAGCTCGGTCCGAAGTCGTCCGTAAAATACAAATTCCTTCAATTACTAATAACATCTTGATACCAAATCAAGAAATTGAAGAAGGAATTTATATCGCAAACACCTTGTCTTAAACACGACAGATTCCAATAGAATTTAAATAAAATCACATATGAAAAATTAAACGATTACGAAATATTAAAAAACTCTAATGAAGATAGAAGTAATTTAGTCATGAAACAACTGATCAAAAATTTTCCACCATTGTTCAAAAGCCAACTAAAAGATCTATGTACCAGATATACAGATATATTCGGACTAGAAACCGAATCAATTACTACAAATAATTTTTATAAACAGAGGCTTAGATTAAAGGATGATGAACCCATATATATTAAGAATTATAGATGTTCTCATAGCCAAGTACAGAAAATACAAGCCCAAGTACAAAAACTCATAAATGATAAAATAGTTGAACCTTCAGTGTCAGAATACAATAGCCAACTACTTTTAGTCCCGAGGAAGTCTCTTCCGGGCTCAGAAAATAAAAAATGGCGATTAGTAATTGACTATCGGCAAATTAATAAGAAGCTATTGTCTGATAAATAAGTGGAAATTTATCAGACAATAGAATAGATGATATTCTAGATCAACTAGGTAAAGCAAAGTACTTCTCATGTCTTGACTTAATGTCAGGATTTTATCAAATTGAACTTGAAAAAGTTCAAGAAATATAACGTCATTTTCAACGAGCAATGGGCTCGTATCGCTTCACGCGATTACCTTTCGGCTTAAAAATAGCCCCTAACTCATTCCAAAGAATGATGACAATAGCATTCTCTGGTTTACAACCATCACAAGGATTTCTTTATATGGATGATCTAATATTAATAGGTTGTTCCGAGAAACATATGGTCAAAAACTTAACTGATGTTTTTGACAAATGTAGAATATACAATCTCAAGCTACATCCAGAAAAATGTTCATTTTTCATGCATGAAGTCACATTTTTGGGACACAAGTCCACTGATAAAGGAATCTTGCCAGATGATAAAAAATACGAGGCCATTAAAAACTATCCTGACCCACATGATGCGCACAGTGCAAGACGCTTTCGATCATTTAAAAACGGCATTGATGAATCCAACCTTGTTACAATATCCACATTTCACTAAGGAATTCTGTATACGGACTCCAACTTCCCATTGCATACGCATCAAGATCCTTTAACAAAGGAGAAAGTAACATGAGTACTACTGAACAAGAGCTAACAGCTATTCACTGGGCGATAACTCATTTTCGACCATATATTTATGGTAACCATTTAACAGTAAGAACGGATCATAGACCACTGACATATATATTCTCAATGGTCAATCCGAGTTCTAAACTTACTCGTATGAGGCTTGAATTAGAGGAATATAATTTTACGGTAGAATATCTGATGGGTAAAGATAATCATGTAGCGGATGCGTTATCAAGAATAACCATCCAAGACTTTAAAGACATACAAAATAAAATCCTGAAAGTCAATACCAGGTATTAAAGTAGACAGAATTTCTGCGCAGAAAATAAAAAAGTAAGAAAAAGCTTCTCAGCCCAACGTATACGAAAAGTAGTGACCTTGCATATAAAAGATTCGCTATGTTCCCTTAAACTTGGGAAGAAAATTATGGCAAGAATAGATATTGGTGACATATATACAAATGGAAACATTGATTTAGGTCAACTATTTCCAAGGCTCGAGAAAGAAGCCGGTATATTACAAATAAGCCAATTAAAAATAGCATCGTGGGAAAATATCTTTGATGACATTTCAATAGATACTTTCAAAAATATGGGCAATAAGACTTTGAAAACATCGAGAGTGGCGCTACTCAACCCGGTGACTATAATAAATAATGAAAAAGAAATAGAAGCTTTACTGTCTAAATTTCACGATAATCCAACACATGGAGGTCACACTGGCATAACAAAAACCTTAGCTAAGATTAAAATATATTATTATTGGACAGGTATGACTCGATACATTACTGAGTACATACGAAAATGTCTCAAATGCCAAAAATCCAAAGTGACAAGAAATATAAAAACTCCTTTAACTATTACAGATACACCTGTACTTCCCTTTGACAGGGTTATAGTAGACACGGTTGGTCTACTACCCAGGTCAGAAAATGGTAACGAATACGCAGTCACATTAATTTGTGACTTGACTAAATATTTAGTAGCGATTCCAATACCAAATAAAAATGCTAATACAGTAGCAAAGGCAATATTGAAAATTTTATTCTGAAGTACGGTCCAATGAAGACGTTCATTTCGGACATGGGAACGGATAAGAATTCAATTATAAATGATTTGTGCAAATACTTAAAGATTAATAATATAACATCTACTGCACACCACCACCAGACCGTTGGAACAGTTGAAAGAAGTCACAGAACTTTCAATGAATATATACGATCTTATATATCAGCTGATAAAACTGATTGGGACGTATGGATTCAATATTTCGTATACTGTTTCAACACGACCCCCTCATAATATCATACGATTTTAGTACTATAAATAGAATAGATCCTTTATATAACGTAGGCGATTACGCTAAAGAAGTTAAGTTTAGATTAGAATCAGCCTATAAAAGAGCAAGAATAATGCTCGACAAATATAAAACTAAGAATAAAGAAAATTATGATAAAGAGGCTATAGATTTCGAATTACAAATAGGAGATAAAGTTCTATTAAAAAACGAAACTGGCCATAAATTGGACCCAGTATATTTAGGACCCTATAAAATAGTTAAAATAGAAGACAGGGATAACTACGTAATTGAAAATGGGAAAAACAAAACCCAGAAGGTCCATAAGGATAGGTTAAAAATATTCAATTTAAAAAAATATTTAAAAAAAAACCGGCTTGATCAACCGAAAAAAAAACAAATAAAAATATATATATTTACATATATATAATTACTTTATTATTTACATTAAAAATATATAATTACCTTATTATTTACATTAAGTATATATATTTGCGTTTTAAATTTTATATAAAAAAAAAGGGAAAGTTTCCATTTTAAATTTGAAAATGTAATATCCACATATGTCACATATATCGAGTTTACACTGTGATTACCACTTGTATCGAGTGTACACTGTGTTTGGCACTTATGTGGCGGCAACACTTTGTGCAGCCACAACAAATCACAATAAACAAAACCAAACTCAAGTGAGCTAGTAACATGATCGGCCACTTGTGAATTCGGCTAAGTCAGCATATGCACGCTGACCGCCAGTGCCCTATGCATAAGTGCATAAAATACTCTCTCTCACTCTAAAGTATTTACGTAAGACAAAGCATGCATATCCATTGTCACCTAAGCATAAGTATATACATATAAGAAATATATAATGCAGCCGCGCCGCTGCCGGCTCTACCGGCAGCGCAGTGCGCGCTGAACTTATGTACTTAGGGTAAGATAACATTTTACTTCAAATAAAAGATTATTAAAAAACCTAAATCCAAACTGCACTGACGTGCAAGACTTTTCATTGAACTTCAACTTACAACCTAACAGCTCGAAGATACAACAACCTAACATCTCGATATACAACAGTATCTTTCTCTGAATATTTAGATTCAGCTAGTCGACTTGAGGAAACTTTCCTACCATCAAGAGCAGCATTCTTCTTCCATTCAAGAGCTCTTCTTCTTTCTATAGTAACTTGATAGAAAAGGAATGCTCTCAAGATGATTATGAACACTCACATACTGTTTGGTCACAATTTTCTTGTTCAAGTCTAAAGGATTATCTAGAGTTGTATTTAAAAACTGATGTTTTCCTATTGACTAATATATTTGCTCAGTTTTTTACTACACCAGGTCTATCTTGGGCAGCCATGTTAAAGACCACAAATATTCAACTTGAGTTATTAGTAGATGTCGATATGTATAGATTTATTCAAAATAGCATTCGAGGGGGGCCATACAAAGGCAAATAACAAATTCTTAACAGATTTTGATCCAACAAAGGAATCATCATTTTTAATGTATTTGGATACAAACAATTTTTATAGTTGGGCAACGTCACAACCAATGTCCCCTAATGACTTAAAAAATGTTGATATACATAACATATCTGTTGATAGTGAGTATGGATATTTTTGGAAGTAGATCTAATTTACCCCTATCGCCTTCATGATACACATAATGATCTTCCGTTTTGTCCGTCAAACAGTTTTGTATCTAAGGAGGATAAAGTTAAAAAATTAATAGCTGACCTCGGGAACAAAAAAATTATATAATCCATTATAGAAATTTGCAGCAATGCATATAAAATGGGTTAATATTAAAAAAGATTCATAGATTCATAGGTAATAGGACAATGTTTAGATCAAGGGCACACAAAATATCAACAAATAGGGTATATAAGAATGTGCTTTGTGCTAATGATAGTAAAAGAAAACGAAAACATAATGAAACAGAGTTTACAATGATAAATCACAATGATCATGGTACCATATCAATAAAACATAATAGGTTAATGGAAAAGGACTTTGTGGATAGTATCAATTTCTTAGAACTTGAAAATATATTCTTAAGAGATATAATAAATGGGAGAGGTACAGATGTCAATACATTAAATGAACTTAGAGATAAGCAAGTAAACATAGAACAAGAATTATTTTATAAGTCAATTGAATTGGAAATGTTTTATTTTGATCGAGATTGTAATAAATATAAGTAAAACAAAAATAAATTGTAAAAAACATATAATATTTGATTAAAATTGTTAGTATAAATCAAAATGAACATTTATACGTATGTACATATTTATTAAATTTAATTATATGTTAAAATAAGAAAAAACAAAATATATAATAATAAAACAAAAATAAAAATTAAATATTGCAATGTCTTTTAATTTAGTATTTGTACTATAACATTTCATCTTTATTTACCCAGCTGGCTTCGTCCATTGGAAAGCCAAGCCATTTTACCAAAACTTTATCACCTCTTCGCTTTAAAATTTTCTCAAATAGAAATGTGTTCGGGAATTCAGTCTTTTTAAGTTCTTCTTTATAAAACCCACCCTGAATCGGATTACCTTTATAATCTTCAAGTAAGTATGTTTTGGGGAATGTATTGTTGACTTTTCTAATTTTAAAGATTTCTGTTGTATGTATCCTCTTTTTCAAACACATGTTTATACTTGCTGATACGAACGTGATCGCCATATCGTAGTTTACTCTTAACATATATCTTTATGTGATTATATGAGTCTTGTAATATTTGTTTTTCATTAGTTGTGTTGACGCTGATTGGGCTCATTTTTATGGTTCTATGTACCCTATTATTGTAATCAAATATCAAATTTTTGTAAATATTTAGCCACTTATATATCCCATTGAAACTAAACTCACGCCACATTGACTCTTTGAGTATTCTATTTAAACGCTCGACAATTGATGCCTTAAGAATGCTGAACGTCGAATAATGATTTATATCATAACGTTTCATTAATTGCTTAAATTTTATATTAAAAAACTCTTTTCCATCATCTCTTTGTAAATTTTTTGGTGTTCCATGACCTGATTTTAAGATTTTCTCCATTGCTTGGGAAACATCATTGCCATTTTTTGATTGTAGTGATTCACCCTAAGCAAATTTAGAAAATGTATCAACAACATTTAATAAGTAACGATAAACCTTGTTAGATGTTGAATAACCCCCCCATTTCAACCAAATCTACTTGCCACAGATCGTTTATTCCCTTCGTAATGACTCGTCTTCGTTGAAAATGTTTACGAGACGGTCCGTGCAACTCTTTTACAATTGCTCGTTTAATCATATTCTTCGAATAGGTGTATAGGCTACACCTTCTATTTCAATTTTGTCTTTTTTGGTATCGCTGTCGGTTTTGTTACATACTTAAAATGTAGTCCTCAATTACATTTATCTTTTCAAGAATTTTCTCATATATTTAATGAGTACTATCTGCTCTCTTGTTATAGACCTCTATTTTATTTTCAAGATTTGACATTTTTGTAAGTCGACGATTTCCCCAACTTTCTGACACACTCATCTGTATATTGTTTTGTGGTCAAGTCATTATCATCTAAGGGCTTAATAGAGTTTTTAACTCTTTTATTTTGAGCGTTTAGATTACTATCAGTATCATTTAAAAAAGTTTCATTTAATTAAACACCTCTTTTTAAATGATCTGATCGCTCCCTATCATTAGAAAAATGTCCAATCTTGTCAACAGACATAATGGTTATAAATAAAAATCTTTTTTGTGTTTAATATATATACTCTAATTAAACAATAATTCTCTCCTCTCGCATTTCCTCTACTATTGAGAAAATCTCATTATTGTGATTGTTGTTACCCGCTGGTTTTTGACGCCACTAAAATTTTGTAACCGTTCGACTAGTTCATTCACATCATTCCAATATATATAATTTGGTTTTGATTCCTCCAGAGTCATATAATCGAAACCAGTTTTCGTACGAAGAGGAGTGGATGTTGTAGGATTTTCATTATCGTTTATTATTTTTTTTAAATAATTTTAGTATATTTAAATGCGCGGGAACCTTTTATAACCTAATCTGTGAACATTTGTTTCCAATATAATATTTTTATATGTTTTCAAATCATGATCATTATTATTTTGGGGGTGTTTATGAAATATAAGAGAGTACAGACCAACAGTTAGCTCGCAACTCAATCCACTAGACAAATGAATCTTATTATCAATAATTTTTAGTTCACTATTCCCTAATGTTAATACATTATCTAAACTTTTTTTAGGTCCGTAAGACTTGTCCAATATATTTTCCCGACTCAAATGACTGATATTAAAATCATAATATTTATTATCTATCTCGTCTTCTATATTTATATCTTCCCTCATTTCATTTTCTTTTGTAGGCATTGATATAGTTTCCGGCTCACTCCCTTTGTCCACATCATCATTATACGTTTCGCTTTTCTTTCCTTTTTCAAAAACATTTGTTTGTGAAAAGAAATCATTATACGAATCACAATCATTCATAGATCGGTATTGAGATAAGATTCGTTTTGTTGATGTTGTCTCCCATTGGTTGTATAGTACAGATCATCGTCATCTGTCATATCATTCCCATACTTTTCATTTTCGTATAATTCACGTTTAACCTTGGCTCCTACATTTGTTTTTAAAAATGTCTGCTTTTTATTTTCCTTAACAAGTTCATGTAAAGGTTCTGTAACAGGTTTAAATGTTTCCTCCAACTCTATAATACTTTGATTCTTTACATGTTTTAGGTCATCAAACTTTCTCTTCAAGGCAGATATCGCTTTTGTTGAGCTAACACATTCATTATTGTAACCTGCATAAATTAAGATAAAGTAAATTTTAAAAAATATATAATCTTTATGTAATCACTCTTCAGTTACTCGATCTATACTGTTTACTGGAAACTATAACTTCTAATATTTATATCCGCCCATCCATCCCATGAAATAAAAAATGTATTGTTTATATAGATTTTAAAATTGTATTTATTCAACGTAATATTAAATATTTTTTTTTATTATTCATTTATTATTTTTTTATATTTTATTTACTTTTTTCTTAATATAAATTATCATTCCTTTTATGAAAATGAAATTTCCCTCAATGAATTCCTCCTGAAGATGTGTATACCTTTCCGGGGTGTATAGAAAGTAATCCTCCAACTCCAGAACAAGAGATTTTCCAATTTTCGTCCTTTTATACTCCGCTTTTTGTTGTTTTTCGTGGTTTAGTAGTTGTTTTTTGTTGTTTGGCAGTTGTTTTTAATTTGATTATTATTTGTTTTGCAGTTCTTTTGTTGTTTAGCAGTTGGTTTTTGTTCACTTGTACAACCTCTGTTGAATGTAAAGTCGAAACTTGGACTGTGAATTTTGAAGTAGGCAGCCCCGATTTTCATACCATCCAGAAGTCACACATACATACGTATATACGACACATTTGTTTCACCCTCCCTCACAGTCCTAAGTGTAAGCCAATCAAAACGATGGGTTATTAACTCACTCCATTGACAAAGGAAAGTAGAAATGAAAGACATAAATGACCACAGTTGTATGTATCAAAATGTTGAACTCTCTCGTAGTTGTATTGTATTTGTTTTCCCAAATACTTGACAATTTCTATAGGTGGTTGTAGATTTCCGAAACTATCAAAATAATATATATCATTTTTATTTTTGTTATATGCGACCCAATATGTACCACTTGATTGTGAATCATCTAGGTTTACTATACCACATTCTCGAATTCTTGGAGAGCGTGGAAGTAAAACCTTCATATATACACCTTAGTTTTTTCGCTTCTTAATACCATATCCCTTATTATATGGCTTTAGGTAGAATCCATAACCTGTTCTATACGGTTTGAGATATAACCCTTCTCCTACAGCAACACTTTCAATTTTTCTATTATGTCGTTTCTTTTCCTCCATATCCACTTTCGCCATTCTAGCGTTGTTTATTGTTTTTGCAATTGCTGCACTTCCACTAGCTAAACTACCGAGGGCACTTAGAACAGTCAAAATAGTTACGATTGGTAAAAAACCACCAGTTTTGGGTACATTAATTATTCTTGGTACTTTCACGTTTTTCTTTGAACCCATTGTCGATTGAACTGATTTTCGGGGAATTTTAATTGCACTCATAATGTCCAATTGCTTTTGGTTTTTAATGTTCTAGAAGCAGCGTTAATAACAGTCGACAGATTCGTCATCTTTACTTTTTTCCTCGTCGTCTTCCCTTTACATTTCTTTTTTGTTTTTGATATCCCCATTCCAAATTTTTTCTTTGCTTTCATAATGTTGTTCACCAAATATGCTGCTGCTTTTTCAACAAGAGTACTGTCTGGCTCTCTTACACGTGACCAAGCTTTGTCAGTTAATATAGAGTCTGCAATGTGACGTTCTTGTAAATCCTTTTTATGGGAATATACTATTTCATGTTTTTTACAAACGTTTTTCTAACTGTGTACCCGGCCCACAAAATTTATATCCTGGTATATGGGCTTCAAACGGTAATGTATTAATAAAGTTTTTGACAAGACCACCACCTCGTTTACAATTGAAAACATTAATGAATCGATTATAAATACGCTTCCCCATTTAATTGATGCTTAATCATCAAAGATTTCTCATCGAAAGAGGTACATAAGCTTTAAGAATGCGTTTAATAAGTCAAGATGAAAACGAGAAAAAACAACCCCCACGACATAGTTCACTCTTACTAATACAATAAGAGCTCCTATTGTTGGACCTTCAAATTGTGGTGAAACCAACATTATGCTTAGTTTGATAGAGACTCCAAACGGATTGAAATTCGAAAATATTTACGTGTTTTCTAAGAGTTTATATCAACCTAAGTATGAGTACTTGGAAAAATTAATAAAAACCTATTAAAGGAATGGAATATCACACTTTCTCTCATAACGATGATGTATTAGACCCCAGTGAAGCAAAAAATTATTCTATTATGATGTTTGATGATGTAGCTTGTAATAAACTAGACAACATAAGATCTTATTTTTGTATGGGTCGTCATAAGAATATTAATTGCTTTTATTTATACCCATTTACCTAAACATTTGATTCGTGACAATGCCAACTTTATTATAATGTTTAAACAAGACGATTTAAGTGTGCGACAGATATATACAGATCATATTAATACAGATATGGGGTATGACACATTTGGATTATTGCTTATATGTAGAGATAACGATATGGATAATGGAAGATATAGGTTTTAATCATTTATTTAGATTTAAAAAGTTATTAGATTTGGTATACAAATAGATAAAAAATACCGAAACAATAAAAACAAACAAAACAAAACGTTTCCACAGGTTAACAACAGATTTCATTATGTCTAGCTCAGTGTATAAATACATACTATTTTCCAGCAGTCGAATTGCTTGGACGTTTTGAGTGTGCATTATTTGAATTTAATATGTACAATTCAATCCCAAATATAGACGAAAAAAAAATCTCTTCCATATTGGAACTGATGTAATCACCATTCCTACTGGATCCTATGAACTAAATGATATAACTGATTATATTTATAAAAAACTTAAAGTTTATGGTATTGAAATATCTTTTAAAATTAAAAGCAATAACAATACTCTTCAAGTGGAAATAACCAGTACTCGGGAGCCGGTTTACTTTAATAAGGAAAGATTAATTGGCCAACTTTTTGGTTTTGATAAAAGAGTTTTAGAGCCTCACCCAACAAAAACATATCTATCGGATCAGACTGTCAATATTTTCAATATAAATACTATTCGTTTGGAATGTAACATAATTAGTGGTTCATATGTAGATAATACACCTAATCATACGTTACATGATTTCGGTATTAATGTTCCTCCTGGCTATAAAATGAATGTGACACCACATAATCTTATTTACTTGCCAATCAACTGTGATGAAATAAGCACACTCTCCATACGCATCGTTGATCAAAACGGAGATTTGGTAAATTTAGGTGGTGAAAGCGTTTCGATTCGGTTGCATATTCGCATGATAGAATGATTATTTATAATAAAAGACCTGGTTCATACACTCAACCAAGCATTACTAATTGTTAAGCTATAGAAAGAGGATCTACTCAAAAAAGAAGTTCACTTACTTTAAAAAATAAATAATGTATAAAGTCTCTAGGCTTCAAAGTTAAAAATTAATAAAAAAAAATATACTGGAAGAAAAAAATGAACGAAATTTTAAATGTTCGAGAAAAAGTTTACTCGGATGAGAGTATTTCGAAAAAAGAGTTTCATACCTATTTATCGTATAATCAAACATTTAAGCCAAACGATGAAATTCGAATTACTATCCGAAATCAAGACTTGTATGTGCTCCCTCATGAAAGTTGCCTCAATTTTCAAGGAATTATTACAAAAGATACAGCAGGCGGCCCTACAACTGATAACGTTACCACTTTTTTTTTAAATAATTGTATTGCTTACTATTTGGATGAAATCAAGTACGAAATAAATGGATGCGAGATAGATAGAACTCGATTTGTCGGTATGACAACTACTCTTAAAAATTTTTTATCACTTGATAACCTTAAACGTCAAAATCTATCAAATTCTGGATGGAGTGGTGGAGATGACTTTTCTACTGGATCTTACTTTAACTTTTCTGTCCCATTAAAAAATTTATTGGGGTTTGCTGAAGATTACAAAAAGGTTTTGTTGAATTGTAAACATGAACTTGTACTTATGCTAACCAAAAACCTAGATGATGTCTTTGAAAAAAAGAGATTGAAACAAACATTTAAATTAGAAATGACCATGATAAGTTGGAAAATTCCTCATGTGACACCTAGTGACATTGCAAAAATTAAGATGTATGATATTATTAAAAGTGGTGTAAACCTACCTATTGCATTTCGTAGTTGGGACTCCTACGTTAACCTGAAATTAGGACAAGGAACACACCACTGTTGGAATGTTAAACTTTCAGCAAATCGGGAGAGACCTAGGTTTGCAATAATTGGATTTACACTGAACGGAAAACTTGTCACAAATAATTTATCAAGCTTGAAGGTCCATTTAAATTCTGACTCATACCCATATGATAATTTAAATGTTGATTTCTATAAGAATCAGTTGCTCACCTATATTCAAGATTTCAATCTAGTTACTACAATCGTGAGTCACAACCATTTTTAACACCATCGGAATTTAAAATGAAAGCTCCAATTATCGTAATTTATCTATCATATCAAAATGAAACAGTAAAATCTGGTCCTATTGACGTGAGAATTTCAACTGAACTGAAGACACCAAGTGACGAAAATACCCAAGCTTATTGCCTACTCATACACGATCGATTAGTCGAATATAATCACTTAAACGGATTAGTACAACGAGTGGTTTGATATTGTTTAAAAATGATTAAAGATATTATATGAATTGATATTCCAGGTTTCTTTGACAATAACAATAAATTTATTCTTCAAGAAATTGGAATAGTAGTTAAAAAGGAACCAAACTTGAATAATAGTTTTATTATAGAACCAGCAAATGATTTCACTTTATTAGATACAAAATCTCAAACCACTGCAAACTGGTTAACAAAAAACATCATAAAATTTGTTGGAAAGATGGAGGCGAAAGTTTTGCTCAAACGGGACGATATCTTAAAGCAATAACTATTGGAAAACAAATTATCTGTACGGGAATGGAAAATAAATGTTTTCTACAATCATTTTTTGGAAACCACCATTTGATTAATGTCGAGGACATACATTGTCCGTCATTAAACCGATACTGGTTAAAGGTGGTGTGTCTGCTCTAAACAATGCATACAACATTATACATTTTTTTAAAAGTAGTTCAAAATAAATAAAACATATCTACTTGCATTCACATCATTTTGAAGATGAGATCACTTGTGACAAGACCTGTTTTACGAAATCTATTTTAATAAATCATGAAATTTCTTGAAGAAATAATAATTTTTTTCTTCAATTCAAGATAGTTGAAAATGATTTCCAATACCTTCTTAAAACCAAACATATGTACATGAATCAAGGTGCAGAAGTTGTGAAAACAATGAGATATGGTGAACACTTTACATTCTGTAACGCCGATTCGAGGTTGGAAACATGCGCATGCCTCTTTTACGTAAATCGAAGGAATGGAGCTAGGAAAATAATTTCATTGTATCAATAATTAAAAAATTAACGCTTTATGTGAAATAAAAAAAAGTACTTGTTTTCCTTTTTTTTATGAATAAGGGAAGGGATATAGATATACTCATCTAAGTTAACACCGGCCAAGCGCCCCCTTCCCTTCACCGCCTCTCGACCCGGATACCAGACACCGCGACTTCCCTCATCACCCCACTCAGCCAACCCGACGACCAGCAGAGACACAGCAGCGGTAGTGCAAACACCAAACGTCAGCGGCGTCAGAGCGACAGCGCAGCGACAGAACGTCAACGGCAGAATTGCAACGGCAGTAGCGTGAGAATGGAAGAGCACTGACCGCCCGCTAGCTGCCTCAGCAATACCTGCCGCTACCCCTTCCCATCGCCGTGGCCAACCCAAAATGCAGAGCTAGCACCTGGAGGTTAGCAACACGTTGGCCCAAATATCCAGAACCACTGCTATCAGCATCGCGACAATGGAAGAGCACTGACCGATCGCGAGCTGTCTCAGCCATAACTTCCCCTACCCCTGCACACGGACGGAAATGCAACACCAGCACCTGGAACATAGCAACACTTTGGCCCAAAACCCCCAAAACCGCTGCTGTCAGCATCGGACTGCTGCAACCGCTCTGCCAGCGTTATGCAGCCAACAAGCCAGCCAAACTTATGATTTAGAATTACTTCGATTTGTACCCCCAAAGCCAGCAGACCATTATCATTTGCAAATAAAACCATTGTAACGTATAAAAACGATTACTGTTTTATTTTAAAGTAGCATCGTAGAGAATTAAGATTGAGCTGTGAAGGAGAAGGACGAAGGGACATGTAATTGGAACCGCGAGGATGCAGATAACATTAACTAGGTAATATCCGGGGGAATACTCCGCCTCTGGCCATGTCTGGCCATAACTTCTATTATGATGCATAGTTTTATTAATGTGTTCGAATACAGAGAAATACTAAGCACACATTTTATAACGGTACGAGCACGGATCTGCTTTATCGGTTATCCATGTCATGTTTCCACACATATCTGGGGTTCCCACTCAGTAATTCACACGCAAACACGTATACAGTAGCATACATATAATATATAGAAATTGTCACTGTGTTTTGAGAAAATTCAATTCCTTAAGACGTTCCCAATCCTCCTAATTAGGGTCAGGAATACTTTTCAATATTGTCATATAACGGATAGGGGGGTCGGAAAACTAATCATGCCACAATCGTCACATGTCATTACTTCTTTGAACACGCGCGGTATTAAAAACTATAATTTATGGGTTTATGATTTCTGTGCCAGAATCCATACTGATTAAAAGGACCTGCGGGGGAGGGGAAATCCTAATCACAAGAGACGACATGGGTTTCGGGGGGTGGGGGAACCATGTTTTATCACTAATGTCACAGGTTAATAGCATATAAATCTGTGCCAGAACAAGCGTTAAGTACCTACTGACCTGTACCCTTGCATAAAGAAACGGAGTGAAGAAACCACACAGAGACGCACAATGAAAGTAGGGTCCCCACGCGTTACCAATCGGTGGTATAATTTTTCGTAAGGAAAATAGACCTAACACTAGATAATGGAGTGACTCTCCGTACCCTACGTAAGCAAAAAATACATAAGCAGAAAATCAGGAAAAATTGTAAGGACATTAATTTTTGTACAATTCCAGACTTTGCAACCTAATTTTGGGGAATCGATATTTTGGACCATGAAAAACCATTGATCAAAATAAATACGGGATCAGCTAGGGTAGTAAGCTCCTTTAGAGCAATTATACACGTCATTAACTTAATAGAATAAGAGGCTACAACAAACAAAATATGAAAGTTAATCGAAACTCTACCCGATGAAAGGGAATTTACTGAAGTAAAAACTACCCAAAAACAATACATTGTTTTAGTTAAACAAAGAATTCACTCATTCCTGACCTCTGGTAGCAGAGTAAAAAGGCGACTGATTAATGGCTTAGGTAGTCTACTAAAAGTGGTATCCTGGAACATGGATGCCAATGACGAAGCAAAAATCGACAAGAACTTGACAAAGTAAATGAAAACCGAGGAGGAAAACAGAGATTTTCAAACATTACTTAGATTCAAGGAAATAGCGAGTCACATTGACAATAAACAAGAAATTATAAGTCAGTTTCCAAACTCTAGCAGAACATTATTTTTAAAGAACTAGATTAATGGCAAGATTAAATTTCAATATAGATATAACCATCCAAGTAATATTGAATAGTAAGTAATAATAGTCTTCCACAAGTAATAAAACATTGATATTCAAAATAAAATCTCAATTTTATCAGAAAGTTAGTAAGATATTTAAAAATGAATTCCATTACCAATAAACAAAACAATGTACGTAAATATACCAGAACATATAATTAAGAACGAGATAGAAATTAAGATTCTAAAATGACAATGTATCAATTTGGGAAACACACATGTGGGCGAGACACTGGCCCTACCCAACAACCTGGAATGCCTCAGCAACCTACTCAACAGCAAGCAGGCAACATGCGACACAACAGAAGGTAGACATATACCCCAGATCCAAGTTCCTATTAAAGGACTTCTGCTTGTACTCCATGTGTTAAATCTAAAAATCACATCCAATTGTATGTCCGACAAGATCTTCAACGGATCAATGGTGATAGTCTATGAAAACTGCACTGTCACGGTAAACAGCACCACATATGTAGATATCACCACTACGATAATCGACATAATAACATAAAACAAAAATAACATAATAACATAACATAAATAACATGAACCTACAGCATATTCAAAACCTAACGGTAAAGTCACCGACCGAGGAACACTAACCCTGCCAACCAAGTAGATCTTTAGGGACAGAGGGATGATCTGCTTCAGGACACAATCAAACACACACCTGACAACTGTCTACATATTAATCGCAATCTCCATTCTGGCCGCAATTACAGCATGGACAAGCAAAAGGAAAACGGTCATCTTGACAACAGCCGCTCCGGAACCTTTCGCAACCCCGACCATACCTCCTCTATGGCCATCGTTCCAAATTGGGGAGGGAAGAGTTACGAGCTCCGCTCTTTCATCACCCCGCCTCTGCACCCGAGAGCGGACTCATAATAAAACAATACAAACTGATGTCGTTGACCCGCAGTTGATGAGGAAAACGGAATATTGACTCTTATCTGCTGAGAACCAGAATGTTGAGGACATACATTGTCCGTCATTAAACCGGTTTAGAGGAAACAGATTTCTCTATTGTAAAAACCATGTCAAAGGTGGTGTTTGTGCTTTAAACAATGCATACAACATTCTAAATTTTTTTAAAAGTGAGTCAAAACAAATTAATCATATCTACTTGCATTCACTTTATTTTCAAGTTGAGACCACTTGTGACAAGACCTGTTTCACAAAAAAAAATATTTCGATTAATAATGAAATTTCTTGAAGAAATTGATAATTTTTTTCTACAATTCAATGGGAAGATATTTGAAAATCATTTCCAATACCTTCTTCAAACCAAAATTATGTTCATGAATCAAGGTGCTCAAGATCTAAAAACAATGGAATATGGTGAACACTTTACATTCTGTAACACAGATTCGAGGTTAGAAACATGCGCATGCCTCTTTTAAGTAAATCTAAGGAATGGAGCTAGAAAAATAATTTATAAATAAAAGTATTATGTGAAACGAAAAAAAAACTTGTTTTCTTACTTTTTATGAATAAGGGAAGGGAAATACATATATATAGACTCACTTGCACACGTACACATATGCACTCATCTATTATGATGTACACTACCACGAAACTCAACCGCATTCAGCGCGTGTGCAACGGGTGCCGTAACATGCTCTTACAAGATGTTTACAAATCAGATGCATGCGTGTGAAGTGACCCCTATTGGGAGTGAAATTACTTAGCGCTGTGAAACAATGACTACACACACAAAAACCACAACTTCTTGTATCTTTTTTATCTATGTGTTGGAATAGAGAGAGAAATACTAAAACACACATTTTATTACGGGGCGAGCATGGATCTTCCTTATCGGTTCCACATGTCATGTTTCCACACACATCTGGGGTTCCCACTCAACCATACACACGCACACACGTAGCCAGAGGCTTACATATATAGAAATTGACAGTGTGTTTTGAGAAAATTCAACCCCTTAAGACGTTCCCAATCCTTCTAATTAGGGTCAGGAATACATTTCAATATTCCCAAATTACGGATTACTAATCATGACACAATCGTCACATTTTATTACTTCTTTGAACTCGTTCACTGATTTTAAAAAACTATATTTTATGGGTTTATGATTTCTGTGAAAGAATCCATACTGACTAAAAGGTTGGTGAGGGGGAATCCTTATCACAGGAGACGACCGATAATGGGTTTCGGGGTGGGGAAAACCATGTTTTTATCACTAATGTGTCAGCTTAATAGCCCATAAATCTGTGCCAGAACCAGCGTTCTCTACCTACTTCCAACGTATACGACGTCATAAACAATGACGAAGTACGTAAAGAAGTGACATAGCATGTGAAAGATATGTTATGTTTATTTAAACATGGCACGAAAATTACTGCAAGATATGATGTTAGGGATTTATATACCAATGCAACTCTAAACTTAGGTCAATTTTTCCAAAGGCTTGGACTGCAAGCCGTTATAAATAAAATCAGCCAACTCAAAGTGGCACCGTGGAAAAATATCTTTTAGATAAATTCGAATTAATGGGCAATAAAAAATTGAAAACATTAAGAGTAGCGCTACTCAACCCGCTGACCCAAATAAAAAGTCTAAAAGACAAAGAAGCTATTCTGTCTAAATTTCATGATGATCCATTCAAGGAGGTCGCACTGACAAATCAAAAACTTTGGCCAAAGTAAGAAGACACTATTACTGGAAAGGTATGTCTACAGATATAACTGAGTACGTAAGAATATGTCATAAATGTCAGAAATCAAAAATTACATCGCATACAAAGACTCCTTTAACAATAACAGATACACCAATAAACGCTTTCGACAGAGTAATAGTGGACCCTGTTGGTCCACTACCAAAATCAGAAATTGGCAATGAATATGTAGTCACGTTAATATGTGATTTAACAAAATATCTAGTTGCCATACCAGTTGCAGATAAAAACGCAAGTACCGTCGCTAAAGCAATTTTCGAATCATTTATTCTAAAGTACGGTCCAATGAAGACGTTCATTACGGACACGGGAACAGAATACAAAAATTCAATTATAAATGACTTGTGCAAATATTTGAAAATCGAAAACATATCATCTACAGCACACCACCACCAGACAGTTGGAACAATAGAAAGAAGTCATAGAACCTTTAATGAGTTTATACGATCTTACATATCGGTTGATAAAACTGATTGGGACGTATGGCTTAAATACTTTGTATTTTGTTTCAACAAAACCCCCTTAATGGCACATAACTATTGTCCATATGAGTTAGTATTTGGTAAAACAAATAATTTACCAAAGGAATTTAACAGCATAGATAACATAGAACCCGTATATAATATCGATGACTATGCTAAGGAGAGCAAATATAGATTAGAAGTAGCTTATAAAAGAGCTAGAGTTATGTTAGAAGCAAATAAGAATAGAAATAAATTACTATTTGATCAGAAGTTAAGAGATATTGATATATCAGTAGGCGATCAAGTTTTATTAAGTGTTTCATGGTCCCGGTCCATCGCTATGGCTTAGGCCACTAGCAGAAAGTGCTAGCGTTGGCATAATTGCACGAACGGACCGCATGTGCATACCCCTCGCGCTCATCACATAAGAGGGCATATGTTTATATACATAAGTACATAGATAGCCGTCTCTCTGCCGCCGCCTGCGAGCAGCGCAGCAACGAGACTTAGCCTTAATTAGACTTAAAAGAATATTGTAAAGAAACAATCAATTCAAGTCTGGGAGCGGCACCACTGCTGCTCCCTGAAATAAAGAATAAACCAAGTACAACAAATTTGTTATATATTTCATGGCGCTCCTGCCATATAAATATTTCACACGCCTACTCTAACGCCAACAATACCGAGAGAACCGAAAAATAACTATAAGAGCTAAAAACGTTTGGGTTCGGCATAGTTATTGTAGAGAGGCCGCCTTGCCTGAGGTGATTTTTCATCTGGCCACGTCCACCATAACGGCCACCAGCCGAGAAATAATATTCAACGTATTCTGGCGCTGCGCCAACTTCTGTCTTAGGCCGTCCAGCCTAAGACCCCACACAGCGGAGTTCAACGAATACCAAGCCAGCCTAATTAAGAAACGATCAATTGGTAACACTGTTACTACCAATTCAAGCTCAAAATACTAGCGTGTGTGATTGTAAAATATAAATAACTATAAAATATTAGTAGCCACTTACTAAAGTTTTGACCCTGTACTTCACTGCAAGACACAGCACAATTATAATTTGCAAAAAAAACTGAGACTTTCAACACAAACGTAGATTAAAGATGCTACAACATCCAGAGTGTATATTTGATGAACCGCGCTACAATTTGCGATCTCTTGTTTCCAGGAGGATCCTTTTGGACGACGAGGACTACCGCAACATGCAGCATCTGCCGAATAGATTTCTCGACAAAATTCCATAGTCAGCCGCATCAAAGCTATGCCGTCTGCTATGAGAAGGAACTTCCGACTTTAAGCCTTCGCAGATTCTGGCTCACATTCGCCGTCTGGTTCCGGAGTCCAATAGAGAGTCGACAATCCGAAAAATGTTTCTGGGAGAGATGCACCGTAACATTTGTTCGATTTTAACGATCGGGAAAGGAAAAACAATCACAAGAAGCTAGCAAAAGCATCAGGCAAAATGCTTGAGTCTGCCAACACCTTTTCCGGCGACTCAAGCAACGTAAACGTTTGTACTGCAGTGAACGCAGTAACTCTGCCATATACTCATACATACGACTGTGTATCAACCGCAGTGAAGTGACATGATCGATCGTTCAGGCTGCGATGATGTGTCACCCAAATACCCCTTGGCTAGAACTCCTTGTAGTCTTGTTGGGACTCCGCACATGCATCAAGAGGTACTTCAGCTCATCATGTGGTCTACGGAACAACAGTACGGTTGCCAAACGAATTATTCAAAATCGATGCAAGTCAAGATCCTGCCCTCTTCATTAGTAGTTTTCGAATGCGTAAGATGCAAAAAATTCGGCTAGTTCCAGCTGCTCACCACAGCAAAAAATAATGTTTGGTCTTAAAGGAATAGACAAGTGCTTCTTCGTCAGCCGTTGGAGCCGTTACTGTGGACAGAATGAAACCCACCTTTATACTAAGAAGTGTATCTCAACAGGACTAGTGACGTCGTCATTAGGGAGGGAGTACTATGGCAGTCCATCCCAAGACACCCCAGTTGACCGAAAACCAAGCCAAGCTAACTAAGAAACGGTCGGCTGGTAACACTGTTTTTGCCGCCGCGAATTTAAGCTAAGAATATCAGCGTACGTGATTGTAATATATACATAACAACAAATTATTTGTAGCTACAAATTTGTACTAGCAAAATGATTATTTTAAAATTGCATTAGATAGTAATGGGTATTGCGGCACTCGACTATAGCGTATCTTCGTGCATTTAAATTCAGTTGGAGCAAACTTACTTTAAAATCCTTTAGAGATAAAAACTCATTGGCTACCGTTGTATTTAGAATAGCCGGTTTTTTTTTTATGCTTGGAAAAATAATTCCATCTTTTCGAATTGCTGATTTTAATCCATTGATCACAGATCCGTTGTTGTGAGTGACATTATTGCTAAATGGCGATGAATGTAACGGAACCAACATATCTCCAGTTGAAGAAGTAAATGGTAAGGGTGTAATGGTGGTCACTATGGATGGTTGAATGTAAGAGAGTGGCAAAGACGGTTTTGCCCTTCTTATGGTTTCATTAATAACAGAGTAGCTTAAAATAGAGATTAGTTAGAGACAGTAGTGAAAAATTTATATTTATTTACTTATTCGAGTCATATCCCAAAAAACTGTCATTTATTTGGTTTATTGTATGCACAGAGGGCTCAGGAAGATTAGCTAAAATTTGGACATAATCTTCCTGTTTCTTTAATCTTTTTTCAACCATATCGAGGTTGTTTATAATTAAGTTGGTTTTGCTTTTAAGATCTTGATGAATTTCATCTATTGCACGTTCTTGGCGTTGTGTTTGCGTTAGAAGAGCAGCGGACTTAGGAAGAAGGTTGTCCACAGTTGACTTTGTGTCTACCACGACGTCCCAAACTTCATCAATTTTTTCAGATACTGCAACCATTGGTCTCATATGTTTTGCTAGAACGTCCAGTTTGTTCGATTTTGTCGATGGTTGCACAGCTGTTAAGTTTAAAGGTTTAAATTGTTTGTTATTAGCAACAACAGCCAAATGAATTTCATTTATCATATTCATCATTTTTCCAATATTTTCAGAAATTATATTTATGTGAAACTGTAACTTCTTATCTATGCTATCAGTTGAATCACGGAGCTCGCTTAATTCAGATGAAACATGTGTCATAGCTTCAATGCTCAATGCTTTTTTAAAGTCATTTTCATTTATTGTGACAGGCTTTTTTTCACTAGCTTCGCCCATATAGTCTTCAACATGGAAAATTTTGTTATCTATTTGGACTTTAAGACCATCTAGTTTATTATCTATATTAGATACCTTTCGATCTAACTTTGCAATTTGCTCTTTGAGTATTGTTGATGAATTAATTGCGCGATTTGTGGTTTGGTTGATAACATCTAAGTACGGTGTTTGAAAATCAGAAATATCATTTGAAATCGATTTTTTTATATTTTGAGTTTGAGTTATAATGAAATCAGTTTTTTCTAAATTGTTAACAACCTGGCCCTGCAGCGTTTCCATTTTTTCAATTATAAGTTGGATTCTTTCATCAAGAGAGTCAATACGTTTTAGTTTTCCTTCAAGGGTCGTTACAATAATTTCAAATATATTTAGTAACTGCTGTTCTCTGTAATAAAATAAAAGGAAATATATATACATATATATAAATTATAAATATTTTACTTGTAAATTAAAAGCATATATTTTATTCGTTGAAAAGTGTGTATCGAAATAAACTATAAGTATACTCGCATATATTGTTGAAAGAGGTGATCGTTACAATTACATCTGAACAATCGTTAATTTATGTAAGTAATAAGTTGCCACCGATATCGAGCCAATTCTCATATGGAATACATATAGCATGAGGAAAAACTGACTAATGCTACTGAAACTCAAATTAAAAATTTAAAATCACTTTCTATCACCTACAGTTATCGAGATCTGGGCGTTTTTACAAAAAGCGATAACCGTCTTTCGGTACATATATACTTATACGATAATACATACTTAATTCCATCTTTCTAGCTTTAATAGTTTCTGAGCGCTGCGTAGGGACCTCTCGAATCTGTCTCATTAATCTCAGCTTTTTACCTCTTATAGTTCTTGAGATTCAGCGTTCATACGGAAAGACGGACGGAGGGACAGACGGACGGACGAACGGACAGCCGGACATGGCTTAACCGACTTCGCTCAAGAATATATATACTTTATAGGGTCGGAAACGCTTCTTTATATCTGTTACATACTTTTCATTGATTCTAATATACCCTTTTACTCTACGAGTAACGAGTATAGTAATGGTTTACAATTTGGTGGACATCACTGTATGCTGAATTATCAATTCTATCTGCAGACAAGCTGAGATAAGCGCTTGCGAGTCGGTAATCGCTCAGTTCGTATCATTGCTTTCGTTCTATATCACTGTATAAACACAGTCGCAGTGCTGCGCAAATAAATTATAGCAAAGAAAACCTATCGGGCTTTTCTTTCGCACGGTTCACGGCACCGCTTATTTCGTGTAATTATAAATTATTAATTCTTTATAAAATGGGCAAATAAAAGCATATAATAATGGCCTCCTCAAAAATTTGGTGACCCCGACGTGATCGTGAACGGTATTACGGCCAACAACATAAACTCAATTCGCATCGTGCAAAACATAACTACAGCCAGCATTGCCTTCTGTACATTTCGAAAACATTTACACAAAGCCGAGCGTTACGTAATTTCGGTCAAGTGCAATGCTCTCAGCTGTGGGGAAATGCAAGTAGGGGCAACGTTGACATTATCTAGCGGCCCCAATCAACAATTCTTCAAGCTACCACAAGTCACCATGGTATGTTGAATAAGATAACATCCAGAGAGATATCGGAATCCCGACAGTAACGGAATCCCGACAGCGACCTCAGTGGTCTCAGAAAGAGCACGACTGCGATGCAACGACGCCCAGCAATAATTATATTTGAGGCACCTGTTAGATAAAAACTGTCAATTAGATAGTTATGTTATAGACTTAAGATATTCTATGGTTAGACTCCAAAAATGAAGATTAAAAAAAACAGCGGGATTAAAAAAAATGCTATTACGGAATTTTCTGTTACAACTATTCCGGATGCCTATACCGGGTTTTTCTAAAGTTTTGTGGTTCAACTGTTTCTAAATAAAAACTTAACCTTTTTAATCTGTCAATTCCTACATCATTCTTCCCTACCATCTGCAAGGATTTATTATTATTTATTTAATATATTTAAGATTTTTAAATTTTTAATACAAATATTTAATACAAAAAGGATTTAATAAGAAAATTGCAACTTATGCTATATAAATATATAACTGGTAGAAGGAGTATGTATATATATTCTTGATTAGGATCCATACCCGAGTGGATTTAGCCCTGTCCATCTATCCGTCCGATTGACGGTCTCTGTATGAACTTTGAGAATGTTGGGTCTAAGCACCCAGATTTCTGAGGTGCCTATACATCGCAAATTAATTTCAGAGTCTGCCACGCCCTCTGTAACGCCCACAAAAAACGGAAAAATAAAATCAGAGATTTCAGGAACTATAAAAACTAGAAAGATCTGATTAAATATGTATAATCTTAAATTGGGAGCGCAGGTGGTACCATTGTCTGGCCAGGCCATCCTTTACGCCCACCAAGCCCGAAAAATGTTTTCCGATTTTTGTAAGAACGCTGAGATGTCGGAAGCTGTATGTGATGAAAGGTAGGGATTATGGATGAAGAAATGTAGGTTATAAGGCCTCACATGGACAGTGACGTCACTATCGGCTACTCAACATGCTTTCTATGATAATAAGTGGTGCTTTATGAATTTCCAATATTTTAAAATTGTGTAAAACAGTAACGGGTATTTTATAGTCGTAAATCGATAGATATTGACAGAAAGCCTGTTTGAGACAAACATGTTAAAGTCAGTCGGGGGTTTACAGATCCATGCCAAAACGGTTGTAGAATTACGGGAATGTGACAGGAACCCTTCATTGCTGGTATACTGGAGGCACAATTTGTAATACTTTAGAGATAACCTCGGGCAATAAAAAATTGCAGATAACTCTAGCTTCGAAATGTTGATGTCTCTAAGAGGGCAACTCTTGACTTTGGGCAAAGAAGTTTTTATGAAACTACGCCTTGATGTTCTGAACAAATATAAATGCAAGAGCCGTACGCGGCGATGCTGGCATCACAAAATCCATGAACGTCGCAGAATGGGATATACTATCTGTGACATGTGCTCCAACCAAGATGAGTGTAAAGACCGCAACGTTTTCCTTCCATAGGACCTGCATAAAAATTGAAAGCTTGATGATTATCGGGGCTATTAATCCAGGGGTATCGTAAAATCTAGCGAAAGTGAAAAAATGCTGCGCTTGGTTTCGGGCTGGTCTATTACCCCGCTTGAGAAACTCAGCGCAGCGAGCTTGATGAAAAATGTCTCTTTTAATCGAAAAATGTCTATTTGTAAGGTGGGTAAATGGTTTGCTAATGGAATCTGTCGAATGCAAAGCAGCTTAAAGAATACATTTGCTCCAATAAGCAAATCAATGCGATTCGATTGCATCGATTGCATCGAAAAGAGTAATGCTTCTGGTGGCAGTTCCTACAGTTGCCAGACCTGTATTGCCGTAAGCTGTGTCCCTTTTATAGGCAAATAAAATTTAAAATTCATCCTTATTGCTTCACTATAACGCTGAGTGTGAGTTAATGCTAGCAAAAGTGGGCATTTTGAGGAAACTGAGGTTGGAATTTTTAAACGATAAGACGATAAGAGGATACGAAAGTCACTATACAAACTCTACGATGCGCTTGACTAAGGCCAACTAAAGAGAGAATTGAATTAGAAGGTAGAACGGAACCACCAGTTTTCAACGGCAATTGGCGCTGTGTAGAAGTTTTCGAGCTGTACATCAGCCGATGTTTACTGTACTTATGTATAGCAAAACCGTAAAGCGCTGAGAATTATTAAAACGATATTTACTAATTGCTTAAATTTAACACACGTACATGATCAAGTCGGGATCATTAATATTTTGAAGAAGCATTAAATTAATAAATAAATAATAACACGCGAGCACAACAGCGCCCACAGGGCTGCCCAGGAAAATGTTAAACAAGTCTTTCGGGATTACTATTTTCCCAAAATGTCTAAACTCACTAATAAACTTCGGGACCTGCGCTAAGGCAACAAACAGCCTAAGAAGCAAGAGTTGGGCGTCCACAAATTCTGCCATATGCGGGGGAAGTGCTGCATATGGACATATACAGAAGCTTTTCTTAACCTGCGTTGATAAACTTTCAAAAATCGCCATATAGGGCCATAGTGGATGTGCGTACCCCAATATTACAGCTGATCATTTTTTTCCTTGTTATCAAATCCATCTACTGTGACAATGAGGCGTCGTTTTATTCGCCCTACTCCCAGTCACCCGCGAAGGCGCCGCTCACCCGCGAAGGCGCCGCATCCCGGAGCGCATGAGTTAAGTTATTGTATCAATTAGTTTAGTTATTGTATCAATCGTTGAGTTACATAAATAATAAATAAAGCTTCCTCTACTCTTGATCGTCCAAATAAGACTGATTCTTTCTTCTTAAATCTACCCTTTAAAGGCTGAATCCTAACTCCTACGACAAAAAACTCCGGGAATGCAGCCGGTCTCGTACCCGTTTGAGAAAATGATCTATCGGCATTCTGGTTCCCAGCAGATAAGAGTCAATATTCCGTTTTCCTCATCAACTGCGGGTCAACGACATCAGTTTGTATTGTTTTATTATGAGTTCGCTCTCGGGTGCAGAGGCGGGGTGATGAAAGAGCGGAGCTCGTAACTCTTCCCTCCCCAATTTGGAACGATGGCCATAGAGGAGGTATGGTCGGGGTTGCGAAAGGTTCCGGAGCGGCTGTTGTCAAGATGACCGTTTTCCTTTTGCTTGTCCATGCTGTAATTGCGGCCAGAATGGAGATTGCGATTAATATGTAGACGGTTGTCAGGTGTGTGTTTGATTGTGTCCTGAAGCAGATCATCCCTCTGTCCCTAAAGATCTACTTGGTTGGCAGGGTTAGTGTTCCTCGGTCGGTGACTTTACCGTTAGGTTTTGAATATGCTGTAGGTTCATGTTATTTATGTTATGTTATTATGTTATTTTTCCAGTGGCCAGTGTCTCGCACACATGTGTGTTTCCCAAATTGATACATTGTCATTTTAGAATCTTAATTTCTATCTCGTTCTTAATTATATGTTCTGGTATATTTACGTACATTGTTTTGTTTATTGGTAATGGAATTCATTTTTAAATATCTTACTAACTTTCTGATAAAATTGAGATTTTATTTTGAATATCAATGTTTTATTACTTGTGGAAGACTATTATTACTTACTATTCAATATTACTTGGATGGTTATATCTATATTGAAATTTAATCTTGCCATTATCTAAACTGTCTGCATCCTTTCTTGTTCTGAATCTAGTTCTTTAAAAATAATGTTCTGCTAGAGTTTGGAAACTGACTTATAATTTCTTGTTTATTGTCAATGTGACTCGCTATTTCCTTGAATCTAAGTAATGTTTGAAAATCTTTGTTTTCCTCCTCGGTTTTCATTTACTTTGTCAAGTTCTTGTCGATTTTTGCTTCGTCATTGGCATCCATGTTCCAGGATACCACTTTTAGTAGACTACCTAAGCCATTAATCAGTCGCCTTTTTACTCTGCTACCAGAGGTCAGGAATGAGTGAATTCTTTGTTTAACTAAAACAATGTATTGTTTTTGGGTAGTTTTTACTTCAGTAAATTCCCTTTCATCGGGTAGAGTTTCGATTAACTTTCATATTTTGTTTGTTGTAGCCTCTTATTCTATTAAGTTAATGACGTGTATAATTGCTCTAAAGGAGCTTACTACCCTAGCTGATCCAGTATTTATTTTGATCAATGGTTTTTCATGGTCCAAAATATCGATTCCCCAAAATTAGGTTGCAAAGTCTGGAATTGTACAAAAATTAATGTCCTTACAATTTTTTCTGATTTTCTGCTTATGTATTTTTTGCTTACGTAGGGTACGGAGAGTCACTCCATTATCTAGTGTTACGTCTATTTTCCTTACGAAAAATTGTACCACCGATTGGTAACGCGTGGGGACCCTACTTTCATTGTGCGTCTCTGTGTGGTTTCTTCACTCCGTTTCTTTATGCAAGGGTACAGGTCAGTAGGTACTTAACGCTTGTTCTGGCACAGATTTATATGCTATTAACCTGTGACATTAGTGATAAAACATGGTTCCCCCCACCCCCGAAACCCATGTCGTCTCTTGTGATTAGGATTTCCCCTCCCCCGCAGGTCCTTTTAATCAGTATGGATTCTGGCACAGAAATCATAAACCCATAAATTATAGTTTTTAATACCGCGCGTGTTCAAAGAAGTAATGACATGTTACGATTGTGGCATGATTAGTTTTCCGACCCCCCTATCCGTTATATGACAATATTGAAAAGTATTCCTGACCCTAATTAGGAGGATTGGGAACGTCTTAAGGAATTGAATTTTCTCAAAACACAGTGTCAATTTCTATATATTATATGTATGCTACTGCATACGTGTTTGCGTGTGAATTACTGAGTGGGAACCCCAGATATGTGTGGAAACATGACATGGATAACCGATAAAGCAGATCCATGCTCGTACCGTTATAAAATGTGTGCTTAGTATTTCTCTGTATTCGAACACATTAATAAAACTATGCATCATAATAGAAGTTATGGCCAGACATGGCCAGAGGGGAGAGTATTCCCCCGGATATTACCTAGTTAATGTTATCTGCATCCTCGCGGTTCCAATTACAAGTCCCTTCGTCCTTCTCCTTCACAGCTCAATCTTAATTCTCTACGATGCTACTTTAAAATAAAACAGTAATCGTTTTTATACGTTACAATGGTTTTATTTGCAAATGATAATGGTCTGCTGGCTTTGGGGGTACAAATCGAAGTAATTCTAAATCATAAGTTTGGCTGGCTTGTTGGCTGCATAACGCTGGCAGAGCGGTTGCAGCAGTCCGATGCTGACAGCAGCGGTTTTGGGGGGTTTTGGGGCCAAAGTGTTGCTATGTTCCAGGTGCTGGTGTTGCATTTCCGTCCGTGTGCAGGGGTAGGGGAAGTTATGGCTGAGACAGCTCGCGATCGGTCAGTGCTCTTCCATTGTCGCGATGCTGATAGCAGCGGTTCTGGATATTTGGGCCAACGTGTTGCTAACCTCCAGGTGCTAGCTCTGCATTTTGGGTTGGCCACGGCGATGGGAAGGGGTAGCGGCAGGTATTGCTGAGGCAGCTAGCGGGCGGTCAGTGCTCTTCCATTCTCACGCTACTGCCGTTGCAATTCTGCCGTTGACGTTCTGTCGCTGCGCTGTCGCTCTGACGCCGCTGACGTTTGGTGTTTGCACTACCGCTGCTGTGTCTCTGCTGGTCGTCGGGTTGGCTGAGTGGGGTGATGAGGGAAGTCGCGGTGTCTGGTATCCGGGTCGAGAGGCGGTGAAGGGAAGGGGGCGCTTGGCCGGTGTTAACTTAGATGAGTATATCTATATCCCTTCCCTTATTCATAAAAAAAAGGAAAACAAGTACTTTTTTTTATTTCACATAAAGCGTTAATTTTTTAATTAATACAATGAAATTATTTTCCTAGCTCCATTCCTTCGATTTACGTAAAAGAGGCATGCGCATGTTTCCAACCTCAAATCGGCGTTACAGAATGTAAAGTGTTCACCATATCTCATTGTTTTCACAACTTTTGCACCTTGATTCATGTACATATGTTTGGTTTTAAGAAGGTATTGGAAATCATTTTCAACTATCTTGAATTGAAGAAAAAAATTATTATTTCTTCAAGAAATTTCATGATTTATTAAAATAGATTTCGTAAAACAGGTCTTGTCACAAGTGATCTCATCTTCAAAATGATGTGAATGCAAGTAGATATGTTTTATTTATTTTGAACTACTTTTAAAAAAATGTATAATGTTGTATGCATTGTTTAGAGCAGACACACCACCTTTAACCAGTATCGGTTTAATGACGGACACTGTATGTCTTCGACATTAATCAAATGGTGGTTTCCAAAAAATGACTGCAGAAAATGGTTCTTTTCGATTTCCTTGCAGATAATTTGGTTTCTCGGTGTTTCGAGATTTTGTATCTAATAAAGTGATATCATATGGTGGTTCTATAATAAACTATTATTTAAGTTTCGTTACTTTTCAACTACAATTCCAATTTCTTCAAGAATAACTTTATTGTTATTGTCAAAGAAACCTTGAATATCAATTGATATAATATCTTTAATAATTTTTAAAAATATCAAACAACTCGTTGTACTAATCCGTTTAAGGGATTATATTCGACTAATCGATCGGGTATGAGTAGGCAATAAGCTTGGATATTTTCGTCACTTGGTGTCTTCAGTTCAGTTGAAATTCTCAAGTCAATAGGACCAGATTTTACTGATTCATTTTGATATGATAGATCAATTACGATAATTGGAGCTTTCATTTTAAATTCCGATGGTGTTAAAAATGGCTGTGACTCATCAGCAAACTGATTCTTATTGAAATCAACACTTAAATTATCATATGGGTAAGAGTCAGAATTAAAATGAACCCTCGAGTTTGATAAATTATTTGTGATAAGTTTTCCGTTTCGTATAAATCCGAATATGGCAAACCTTGGTCTTTCCCGATTTGCTGATAGTTTAACATTCCAACAGTGGTGGGTTCCTTGTCCCAATTTTGGGTTAACGTAGGAGTCTAGTCTATAATAAGATTATGTGGTGTCACATTCATTTTACAGCCAGGAGGAACATTAATACTGAAATCGTATAGCGTATGATTGGGTGTATTGTCTACATATGAACCACTAATGATGCTACATTCCAAACGAATAGTATTATTTTTTAAAATATTTACATCCCAACAGTTGAGGGTTCCTTGTGTAATTTTGGGTTAATGTACGAGTCCCAACTACGAAATGCAATAGGTAGGCTTGCACCACTTTTAATAATATCATACATCTTAATTTTTGCATTGTCACTGGGTGTCACATGAGGAATTTTCCAACTTATCATGGTCATTTCTAATTTAAATGTTTGTTCCAATCTCTTTTTTTTTCAAAAACATCATCGTCATTTTTAGTTAGCATTAGCACAAGTTCATGTTTACAATTCAACAAAACCTTTTTATAATCTTCAGCAAACCCTAATAAATTTTATAATGGGACAGAAAATTTAAAGTAAAAGTCATCTCCACCACCCCATCTAGAATTTAATGGATTTTGACTTTAAAGGTTATCAAGTGATAAAAATTCATTAAGAGTAGTTGTCATACCGACAAATCGAGTTCTAACAATCTCGCATTCATTTATTTCATACTTCAAGTTTAAGAAGTAAGCCATACAATTATTTTTAAAAAAGTTGCAACATTATCAGTTGTAGGACCGACCGTTGTATCTTTTCTAATAATTCCTTGAAAGTTGAGGTAACTTTCATGACGGAGCACATACAAGTCTTGATTTTGGATAGTAATTTAAATGTTTATTATACAACGAATAGGTATGTTTTCACCACGTAAATTTACCTAAACTCCGTTTTGATCTACGATGCATATTGAGAGTGTGCTTATTTAATCACAGTTGATTGGCAAGTAAATAAGATTATGTGGTGTCTCAGTTATTTTATAGCGATGAGGAACATTAATACCGAATTCATGTAACGTATGATTGGGTGTTTGTCTATATATAAAGCACTAATTATGTTGCATTCCAAATGATTAGTATTAATTTTTAAGATATTGACAGTCTGATCCGATAGATATGTTTATGTTGGATGTGGCTCTAAAACTATTTTATCAAAACCAAAAGGTTGACCAATTGATCTTTCCTTTTTTAAGTAAACCGGATCCCAAGTGCTGGTTGTCGCGGAACGAATTTTAACTATCGATAGTTAAGTTTGAATTTCGCGCCGCTAGAAGTCAGTATTATTTGTGTGTGGATTTCTAGGGTTATCTTATTCGGTCACAATAAAGAGCTTAAAATTGGCAGACCGATTTGCGTCATCACAGAGAGAGGGATGAGAAACTGCGGTATGTAAGCTAAGAAATTGTATTTAAGGTTAATTTAACTGATGTACATATTTAAGAATAAAACCCTATCTCCAATACACGCTCTTGTTGTCCTTGTTATCGCTAACCAAGCAGCGACTTCAACTAGTGTTCTGAAGGCATTTCCCGTGATCGGCCGAGCGGCGTCGTTCTTTTATTCGCACTCTGCGAGGTGATGCCTACATAGCACTCCTTGCGGCGGAGCCCCAGACTGTATGTCTCGGGTGTTCCCGCCACTGCGAACACCATAGCAACCACAGCGAGAGTGGCAGGTGATCGGCAGCGGCCACAGATCCCGAAGGAAAGTGGAACAGCCGGCAGGAAAGCGGATAGTAACCTGCAGCCTAATGCCACGGGGTAGATTACAGACTCCACGACTCTAGACGTGGCGGCTCTAATGGAAAGGATCGCACATTTAGAATCGGAGCTGGTGGAGGCAAGGGGCAGGGATCCCGTTGTAATCGGTGCCCGCGGCGTTGGAGTGTGCGGTGCGGCGAATACACCGCCATGTTTGAGTGAAATTCTGCCATGTTTGAAAGCAGCGCCACGGCAGAGTTCGAGTGCGAACCTGTCCAGATAATGAGTGACAATTTGCAACTAGAGCTTGGAGTGACGGCATCTTTGGATGAGCAGCTGCCTACACAATTGATTGCTAATTTGCCGCCACAATTGAGTGAAAATTTGGTGCCGACGCTTGGCGTGCAGCCAGTTCAAGAGGCCAACATCGCAAGGATCGTGCCGTTCGCCACTAAGGTGAGCAACCTGGCGTTCCTGCAGTCAACCACGACCGGCAACCAGCACCTATGAATCTCAACCCTATTGGAGGAACTGATTGCAAAGTTGCTGGTGAGCAAGAGGTTGGATTGGGCGAAGACCGCGGCTACGATACAGCCGTATCCGACAGTGGTACACCTGAGCGATTGGCTTCATGAATTCGCCAAATTGGTGTGCACTGTCACGGACGTCGGAATAAAGGAGCAACCTAAGCAAAGGGTTCTGCACGGGAATACTGTTCGCGAGGAGGAGCAGTATGCAAACCGCCCCAGATGCTGCCCTATATGTGAGGAACTGCATGAAATCAAGGACTGCAAGGAAGTCAACCACGCTTCTACAATGACGCGGATCGAGTCCGCCAGGTAGTTGAGGTTATGTTGTCATGTGTGGAGTATGGAGGTACGGCCCGGTTTTGCAAGAAGGGCCGCGGATGCAAAGTCTACGGATGCCAAATGAGGCATCACTACCTACTCCATGAACCAGCTGGACATCCCGGACGGCCGCCAGTCGCAGATGGAGGCCCCAGGACGGATCAGAGGAGCAGTCAAGACCGGCAGCTGTACAGAGACAGCAGCAGACGGATATGAATGCCACAGTCAGTGGATTCCAGCAAGAAGAGCCTGCCTACGTCAGCCGCAGTTATAGACGCCAGGAATGCAAGAGGCGATCGACCTTGGACCGCCAGGAACTCTCGCACCGAAACATAAGATGTGTTGATTCGACCGGAGGTCACCTGCTATTCCGGATTCTTCCCATGGCGCTGTACGGAGAGAATTCGCAGGTCGATACCTGTGCACTGCTGGATGAAGAATGGTCTGTCAAGCTTATCGACGACGACGAACCTGAAAAGGTGAGAGGAGAACCATATGTAGCAGCCACCGGTGAGTGGAAAGACGAGCTCACCGCTTCAGATATAGTGCCTCCTAGCCGTGCCACAGTATAATTTTATAGAGAAGATGGTCATTGATTACTTCGACGCACGGGGCCCGAGTATCCTGGAGACGACAAAGCGGATTGGCCGACGATACGAGACTGGGGTGCTATGGAGAGACGACGAGGTGAGACTGCCAGAGAGCTACATTATGGCAATCAAGAGAATCGTCAATATGGAACGAAATAAGACGCGTGATGTGGACTTCGCGCGGGCTTACAATGGAATAATGGATGATTGCGTTAAGAAAGGTTACGAATGCCGACTGGAGCCCCAGGATTCTGGGTTTGATTTGTGTCGATTTACTTCCAGCTCGGCAAATGTGGTCAGAGCGTTGACAACATTTGAATCCATAGCTAGCTTTAGATAGCCCGAAGCTGAGGATAAGGTACTAGGAATGTACTGCAGCCGGCTACAGATGACTTTAAGTTCGGCGTCAAATATCATCGAGTCCCGAGGAGCGTCATGACATGGGAACGTGTCCCTACGAAGAGGGAGTTCCTCAGCCTGGTCATGTCCACGTTCGACCCGATTGGATTCTTTAGCTGTTATATGGTGACCACCAAATTACTGATAAGAAAGAGCTGGCGGAGTGGACTAAGTTGAGATGAGCCGCTACCAGAAAAGTTAGCCGAAGCCTTTGAGAACTGTCGGCCACGCTACAACTCGCACATCTTAGTGGATTCCAGCCAGTCGGCGTTCGCAGCAACGAATCACATATAAAAGCGGAGACGTGCTGGCACATTTCGTATGCTCTAAGACGAAGTGCGTTCCGATAAGGACTATGTAAACCGCACCTGGAACTTCAAGCAGCAGTATTGAGCACGTGACTGATGGACACCGCCCAGCAGTACCGCGGTTTGGCGATCGGCAGCAGCCTGTTATGGACGGATTCTTAGACCGTGCTGCACTGGATAAGCAGCACCCACCAGAGATACAAGCACTTTGTCGGGAACCGGGTGGCAGAGATGTTAGAATTCACGAAGGCGTCCCAATGGAGATGGATTCCATCTGCCGAAAACGTGGCAGATGATGCAACGAGGACGCGCAAGGCCGTGGACCTGAGCATTGGTTCCCGGTTGCTAAGTGGTCCACCATTTCTACGAGGACCAGAAGCTGGCCGAAATCGAGAGGGGATTGGATTCCCCCGACGCCAGATGAAGAGAAGATGGAATGTGAGTTTGGCGTAGTCACGGTGAGCTTCATACCTTTACAGAGATTTTCGAGCTGCAACCGGTTGATAAGGAGCACCGAATGGGTGCTCAGATTTATTCGACGATGTCGTGGATTACGTTGTGATCAAGAGGACCACGGACTGTCGTCTATGGAGTGCGCTGAGGCAGAGGGTGCACTGATAAGGCAATCGAGAAGCGTTTGCTGAGGACAGCCAAGGAAAGGTACTATACGGGTTGTCCCCATACATCGACGAGGAGTAATGCGAGCCAGCGGAAGGATCGACGAAGCGATGTGCGTGCAATAAAGGGCGCGTCGGCCGATCATACTGCCTCACAAGGGGGCGCTGGCGGAGATGATTGTGCGGCATCACCATGAAGGATGTGCCATCCAAACATGGAGGCAATTATGGGAGCGATCCGGCAGAAGTTCTGGACCACGAAATTACCAAGGCTGCTAAGGAAGGTGAGGAGCAACTGCAACGTTTGCAAACTACGGAGGGCGCGACCAGGCCAGCCCGAGATGGGCCGGCTGGAGGCCAACGGATGCCCATTTAAATTTACCGGCCTGGAGTACTTTTGACCGCTATTTGTAACTGTTGAACGTCACACGGAGAAAAGGTGGGTGGCATTGTTTACATGCCACAAGGGCTATCCACTTGGAGATGGCCCACGATTTGTCTACATATTCCTGTATAGTCGCCATGAGGAAGTTCATGAGCCGCCGTGGTCCGGTGGTCAAGATAAGGAGCAACAACGAGAAGAACTTCGTTGGAGCCAATCGGGAGGCCAAAGGGTTCAGCGAAGTGTTTGAGCCTGCACAGATCCAGGGCGAGCTGTCGTCCAAAGGAGTCGAGTGGATCTTTGATTGTCCAGCGAATCCAGCTGAGGGTGGCGCCTGTTAAGGATGGTGCAGTGCATGAAGAAGGTGCTGGCGCACACAATGAAGGAGATCGCGCCCAAGAAGCACGTACTGGAGAATCTGTTGATTGAGGCGGAGAGTATAGTGTATATACTCTCATCCGCTAACTAGTGTCGGTGGACAAGGAGGCTCCACTGTCACCCAACGATTTGATGAAGGGAGAGCCCGATATTCCGGATCTTCCCAAAGATGACGGACAGGAGTCCGACAGATGCGCTACCAGAAAGCAGTGGCGCATAGTTAGAATGATACGGGATCGGTTTTTGAAGCGATGGGTACATGAGTACCTTCCAACACTTGTGCGCAGGAGAGATAGTGCAAGCACGTCGAGCCCATTCGTCGAGGAGATATGGTTTTTCATATGTGATCCGACCATACCAGGGGAAACGAGGCGTCCTGGAAGAGGTGTTAACCGGAAGGGATGGAGTACCGGCGGTGCGGACTAACGATCGAGCCCAGACAACAATGCGTCCCGCTTCGAAGCTAGCTCCTATCTCCAAAACACACACTTGTTGTCTTTGTTATCGCTAACTAAGCGGTGACTTCAACTAGTGTTCTGAAGGCATTTCCCCGTGATCGGCCGATCGGAGCCACTGGTTATATCCACTTAATGAGTATTGTTATTGCTTTCAATTTTAAAAAATTTTTCAGTACCGTAATCTTTAAGATTTTTACAAATATAATCAGTTATATTATTTAGTTAATAGGATCCAATGGTAATTGGGATCACATTAGTTACAATATGGAAGAGATTGTTTTTTTCGCCTATATTTTTAATGCACACTCAAAACGTCCATCCAAGTCGATTGTTAAAAAGTAGTTTGTATTTATAACAGAACTATTTCCATTCAAGGACAATGTCATTGATCTAGACATAATGAAATCTGTTGTTAACCTGTGGAAACGTTTTGTTTTGTTTGTTTTTTTTGTTTCGGTATTTTTAATCTATTTGTATACCAAATCTAATAACTTTTTAAATCTTAATAAACTGATTAAAACCTATATCTTCCATTATCCATATCGTTATCTCTACTTATAAGCAAGAACCCAAATTTATCCTTCCAACATATTTTAAAAATTTCCACGAATGTGTCATACCCCATATCTGTATTAATATGATCTGTATATATATGTCGCACATTTAAATCGTCTTGTTTAAACATTATAATAAAGTTGGCATTGTCACGAATCAAATGTTTAGGTAAATGGGTATAAATAAAAGCAATTAATATTCTTATGACGACCCATACAAAAATAAGATCTTATGTTGTCTAGTTTATTACAAGCTACATCATCAAACATCATAATAGAATAATTTTTTGCTTCACTGGGGTCTAATACATCATCGTTATGAGAGAAAGTGTGATATTCCATTCCTTTAATAGGTTTTATTAATTTTTCCAAGTACTCATACTTAGGTTGATATAAACTCTTAGAAAACACGTAAATATTTTCAAATTTCAATCCGATTGGAGTCTCTATCAAACTAAGCATAATGTTGGTTTTACCATAATTTGAAGGTGCAACAATAAGAGCTCTTATTGTATTCGGTAAGAGGGAACTATATCGTGGAGGTTGTTTTTTTCTCCATTACATCGCTGATATTTCTAACGATAATTTTTTGTTTTTCACGTATTAAACGCATTCGGGATCGAATACTCTCCGAGTCAAGACGTGCCTGAATTCTACGCGGGAGCTACGCTTAAGCTATCAAAAACAAACGAAAACAAAATAAAATAAAAACATAACGGTGTTATCTGATAAGCACCATAAAAGTGTTGTTGTCAACATGAGCGACGAAGAAGACGATACCTCAGTTTGGAGCTGGCAGAGAATAAAACCTAAGCCAAAGGGAATAAAGAGACAAAATCAAGTTTCACCGATTCTCCTAAAGAAAAAACTTGCCCTGGACACCGAACCCAGCATTAGCTCCAATAAATTTTCTATCTTAGCGGAACGCTCAACAACTGAAAAAGGTAACGATGCAGACGAAAACGAAGCCCTGGACATGATAACCTCCGCCTAACAAGCCGCCTCCCATCTTCTTATCGGATGTTAGTGATATAAGTAGTATGCTAGCCTACCTCGAAAAGAAAATTTCCATTATAAAACTCAACGAGATGGCCAAGTGAGAATTATGGTTAAGTCAATTGATGAATATAGGTCCCTTGTTAAAATTCTTGCCAGTGATTTTGTTAAGTTTCATACATACCAGCTTAAACATGAAAGAGCATTTAGGGTCGTTATAAAGAATTTGCACTTCTCTACGGATATTGAGGACATTAAACGAGACGTGGAGTCCAAAGGTCACTCAGTCAGGAACATAAATAACATTAAAAGACGTGGAACCAAAGAGCCCTTAAATCTATTCTTTCTTGACATAGAGCCCAACAATAATAACAAAGATATATACGAAGTGAAGCACATTGATAACGCGATTGTCAAAATAGAACCCCCTCGTAAAGCAAAAGACATTGTTCAGTGCCACCGTTGTCAGGAATTCGGGCACACAAAATCCTATTGCTCCAAAACTCATAGGTGCGTAAAATGCTCTCGTAAGCATCCCAGCAACCTATGTTCAAAAGATAAAGAACAACCGGCAAAATGTGCGAACTGCAACGAAAATCACGCTGCTAGTTACAAAGGGTGTAGGGTCTATAAAGAGCTCATATCAAAAAAATTAACTACGGCTGGAAAACAGATGCACTACAAGGACCATACTAAAAATGTTTCTGAAATATCTCAAACACCTATAGTGCCGACCCAACAACCTAAAAACTATCAATCTTACGCCCAAGTTGCTGCAGGAAATAATGCTACTAGTACGAATACCTCTTTAGAAAGAATAGAGCATCTCTTAGAGAAACAATTTGAACTTACAAATAATTTACTTAACATGATAATGTTACTGGTTAATAAATTATGCAAATAAGTCTAAACTTAGGAATCTGGAACGCCAATGGGCTTTCCAACCATGTCAATGAAATATCTTTATTTTTAAAAACAAATTCAATCGACATCATGCTTGTTTCTGAAACGCATTTCTCCAGTAAATCATTTTTTAGAGTAGTCGGATATGACACAATAAGAGCTGATCATCCGTCTGATAGAGCCCATGGAGGCGCAGCAATTATTGTTAAGAAGGGTCTAAAATTCAAAATCATGGACAGCACTAGGGAAAATGCTATGCAGGCTGCCACAATTCTGATTAAATGCATGCACGCAGATGTTTCAATCTTAGCAATTTACCTCCCACCAAGATTCACTATAAAAGAGCTCGATTTCAAAAACTTTTTTCAAGGACTGGGGACAAAGTTTATTGTTGGAGGCGACTTCAATGCCAAACACCCATACTGGGGCTCCAGACTCATTAACCCAAAGGGATCCGAGTTGTACAAATGCATACGAAACAATAATATATCCACTCTCTCTACTGGTAAGCCTACATACTGGCCAACGGATATGCGAAAAACTCCAGACTTGATTGACTTCGTAGTATTTTCTGGTATCCCTCAAACACACATGCGCCTAATGGAAAGTTTTGATCTTAACTCAGATCACTCGCCGATAATAGCGACATATAGCACAATAGCTCAAATGCTCGACAAGCCCTATAGAGTCATCTCTGCTTCCACAGACACTCTCGGGTTTAAAAGTTACCTAGAAGAAGCCATAAACGTAGACATTTCGTTAAATACAGGAGAGGACATAGATTATGCTGTGGAGTTTTTCACAACTGCAATTCACAAAGCGAGCTACTTACATACGAATCACAGCCAAAGAAACCAACAATCAAACCAATTGTATCTTTCAACTGAAATTCGGGAAAAGATTAAACTCAAAAGGGACCTGAGGAAACGTTGGCAAGAAACTCGCTATCCTGCTGACAAAAGATTATATAATAGAGCGGCATCTGAGCTTAAACAATTATTGTCTAACCTAAGAAATGAATCTCTAGCGGCATATCTGAGAAATTTGGACCCCAATTCTAGCAACAAAGAGTACAATCTGTGGAGAGCCACTAAATATTTGAAGAGACCATGCAAAAGAAACACAATCATCCGCAAAAACAATGGAACTTGGTGTAGATCCGATGATGAACAAGCTGAGGCATTTGCACAACACCTGCACTCTGTGTTCCAGCCTAACGACATTTCCAATCCTACAACGGAAGCTGAAGTAGAAAACTTTCTTGGGTCACCCTGTCAAATGAGCTTGCCAATTAAAAGAATCCATTTTGACGAAGTCGTGACAGAAATTAAATGCTTGAGTAATAAAAAATCGCCAGGCCCGGACAAGATAGACGGCATCACTCTCAAAAATCTACCATTAAATTGTATACGGTTTCTTACGCTGGTGTTTAACGCCATGCTCAGGTTAGACCATTTCCCAAGTCAATGGAAATGTGCAGAAATCATCATGATCCTCAAGCCAAATAAGACAGAATCAGAACTATCATCTTACCGTCCCATTAGTCTGTTGACAATATTCTCGAAAGTGTTTGAAAAAATACTATTGAAGAGGATGTTGCCAATTTTGGACGAACTTTCCATCATTCCTGAATACCAATTCGGATTCAGAAAAGGTCACGGCACCACTGAGCAATGTCATAGGGTCACCAATGAAATTGTATCTGCGCTTGAGAACAAAAAATATTGTACTGCTGCGTTCCTAGATGTTCAACAAGCGTTTGATCGTGTTTGGCACAAGGGATTACTCTACAAGATTAAGAAATGGTTACCTGCCCCATATTATCTATTACTGAAATCCTATTTGTCCAAAAGATGCTTCTACGTGCAGCAGAGAAATGAAACGTCAACACTAATTCTCATAAACGCAGGCGTTCCACAAGGGAGTGTATTAGGACCAGTCCTTTACACCCTATACACGGCAGATATGCCAGTAACAAATAATTGCACCATTGCAACATATGCTGACGATACATCTATCCTGGCAACAAGTTCATGTCGAGACGAAGCTTCTCAACTGTTGCAAAGTGAGCTCAATATTATTGCATCCTGGTTTCTTCGCTGGAAAATTAAAATCAACTCCCTGAAGTCTGTCCAAATAACATTTGCATTAAGACCAGGAAACTGCCCAAACGTGACACTTTACGGCTCAGCCATTCCACAAGATTCATGTGTGAAGTATCTTGGCATGCACCTCGACCGCAGACTAACATGGAAACCCCATATAAAAGCGAAATGTCAACAGCTCAGAATAAAAACACTGAAAATGTCCTGGCTACTTAATAAAAAATCTGCAGCCTCTTTGGAAAATAAAATTCTCCTCTACAAAACCATTCTGAAGCCTGTTTGGACCTACGCTATCCAGCTCTGGGGAACAGCTATCAACGCAAATATTGATATACTTCAGCGCTACCAGTCGAAAACATTGCGAAAAATTGTCGATGCTCCATTTTATGTAAGCAATGCAAACATCCACAGAGACCTAAACATTCAAACAATAAAAGAAGAAATTAACAAATACAGTAGGAAATATACAAACAGACTTCACAATCATACGAATAATTTAGCCCTAGGCCTAGTAAACAATAGTTCAACATATAGAAGACTTAAAAGATTTCACGTTCTTGATCTCCCTGATAGGCTAATTTAAGTAAACAAGATGTTATATTTAATAGCAGGTTTCACTGGAAGTCTGCTACTCCTGTCCTGTAAAATATTAGTTATAAAATTTACTTATTGTCACAAGACAGATTGTAAATAAATATTGAATTAAAAAAAAAAAAAAAAAAAACGTATTAAACGCATTCTAAAAGCTTATGTACTTCATTCGACAAGAAAGCTTTGATGATTAAAAATCAATATAATGGGGAAACGTTGGTGGTGGTAGGTGGTGGTCTTGCCTACAACTTAATTAATACATTACCGTTTAAAGCCCGTATAAGCCCATATTTTATTGGCCGGTTACACAGCTAGAAAAACGTTTGAAACGAGGTGATCAAGGAATAAATAAACTGGATGAGGCTTGTAAAGAACACGATATAGCATACTCCCATAAAAGGATTTATTTGAACGTCACATTTCAGATTCTATATTAATTTAAAAAGCTTGGTCACGTGTAAAAGCACTTTTGATGAAAAAGCAGAAGCATATTTTGTAACCAACATTATGAAAACAAAGAAAAAGATTAGAATGGGAACATCAAAAACAAAACAGTTCAATCGAAAATATGTTCAAGGAAAAACGTGAAAGTACCAAGAATAATATATATACACAAAATTGGTGGTTTTTTTACCAATCGTACCTTCTTTGACTGCTCTAAGTGCCCTCCGTAGTTTAGCTAGGGGAAGTGCAGCAATTGCAAAAACAATAAACAATACTAGAATGATTTAAGACATTTAAAATATAGATATTACAACTTTTGCTCAAAACTATATCCCAAACTATATCCCAAATGGCGTATATACGTTTAAATGTGGTATAAAAATATGGACAGCCTACTTGAAAACTCACAGTCCAAATTTCGACTTTAAATTCAGCAGGCGTTGTACAAGCGAACAAAAATAAAAAGTTATAAACATAAAAAAAAACCGATTTTCAAGAAAAAACAACTTCTAAGCAACAAAAAAAACCACTGCAAAACAACAAAAAACAACTGCTAAACAGCAAAAAACAATTGATTCACAAGAAAAAACAACTGCAAATTAACAAAATAACAACTGATTAACGACAAAAAACAAATGGTTTACAACAAAAAACAACTGATTAGCAACAAAAACAATATATAAAAAGAGGAAACGCTATAGTCGAGTGCCGCTACTATAAGATACCCATTACTGTTTTACACAATTTTAAAATATTCATTTTGCTAGTGGAAATTACCCAAGCGCCACCTATTGTTGAAAAAAGCATGTCGAGTAACTGATAGTGACGTCACTGCCCATGTGAGGCCTTATAACCCAAATCTCTTCATAAGTAGCGAAATAATGTTCCGATTTAAAAAAATCTTTGGTAAATCGATAGATATTAACAGAAATAAGTAATACAAGGTCAAACGACGGCACTCGTAATATTATTATAGACGCCACAGTGTTCCTTGGTTTGTGGGCGTTAGAGTCGGCGTGGCCGGATGAAAAGTTGCAGTGTCATCCCAAAAATACGTATTCTAAAGGCTAACTTTCTAGCTCTTTTAGTTCCCGAGATTTCAGCGATTTTAGTTTTTCGCTATTTTTTGTTTTTTTCGGGTTTTTTGGGCGTTAGGGTGGGCGTAGATAGATGGAAAAAGAACAATTCGCATTTGAGGCATCATAAAAATCTACATGCTTAATCCGAACTTTCTATCACTTATAGTTAAAGAGATATCAGGTTTTCTTAAAAATGGGAAAACCGTCTTTTGAGCTTGGTGAGCTTATGGGTGGGTGTCAGGGCCAGATAATAGTACCACTAAAAGATGCGCTGGCATCCAAAGTTTATACATACTGAATTTCAACTTTCTAGCTCTCATAGTTCCCGAGATTTCAGCGATTTAATTTTTCGCGAGTTGTGGGCGTTAGAATGGGCGTGGCAGGATAGCGAAATAAACTTGCGCTGTCCCGGGACCTCAAGAATCTTCATGCTTAATCTCAACTTTGTATCTGCTATAGTTCCTGAGATCTCAGTGTTCATATATTTAGAAGCGATTTGCATGCGTCGATACGGTCAAAGATGTTTTTTTGCGTCATTCGTGTGGCACCCATACATCTAGCTTCTTCGTGACTCCAAGCTTCTTCAAATGGTTTATAACGGTTTGATGACTCATGCCCAGCTCTTGACCGATGCTACGGCTGCTACTATGCCGGTCTCTTTCGACCAATTCAGTGACAGGCCTTGAGATGCATTATTGCCTTTATCGAAGTAGTACTGTAAAATATGCCGTATTTTCTCTTTATGGTACAGTATAACCTGATGCGACGAATAAAACAACACCTACGCGCTTTCAGCGCCAACTAGTGAAAATACCGCAATACTTTTTTGACAACCTAATATTATGATTGCCTTTGTTTGATCTTGTATAACTTATTTCTTTTAAAATCTATCGATTTACTAACGATTTTTTAAATCGGAACATTATATCGCTATTTATGAAGAACTGTAGGTTATAATTCCTCACATGGTTTGTGACGTCAATATCAGTTACTCACTATACTTTCACCGACAATAGGTGGCGTGTTGTGAATTTCCACTAGCAAAATGAATAATTTAAAATTGTGAAAAAAAGTAACGGGTATATTATAGTCGCGGCACTCGACTAAAGCGATTCCTCTTGTTTTTCTATCTTTACGTGCTTATCTCTAAGTTTATTTAATGTACTGACAGCTGAATATCTTCCATTTATTATATCTCTTAAAAATATATTTTCAAGTTCTAGGAAATTTATACTATTCACAATACCCTTTTCCATTAACCTTTGATGTTTTATTGATAGTGATCATCGTGATTTAATATTGCAAACTCTGTGTCATTATGTTTACGCTTTCTTTTATTATCATTAGCACAAATTCTTATATACCCTATTTGTTGATATTTTGTGTGCCCTTGATCTAAACATTGTCCTACTACCATATACTGGAGCTCCGGTGAGTAATACGTTCTTATAATGACCCATAGTTAAATTTCTTGAACTCACACTTTGCTTTATTATAAGAGTTTTCAACTTCATCTATTTTATAACTATAAACTTTGAAGCATAGGCCTATAAATTCACTCATTGGTTTTGCATTCGACTCATCTTTAAAATATCCTAACCTCTTTTTATTAACTTTTTTAAGATTATATTATATACGAGTATATCAATTCTTCCATCTGAATAATCGGATGTATCAAATTTTGATTCAATATACCAAGAATATCCTTATAAAAATCGTCAGTTTTTATAGTATAGATAAATGAGTCTGTATCCATGTAATTTAAACCCAAATTTTCTTAAAATTCGGGTTTCATGTATTGGTAATGAAAATCATACATTTTCCACTTTGATAAGTCCGATACAGCAAAATCCAAATACATTGGCTTATCAAATACTACTGAAAGTTTTTTCATTGGGATGGCACAGAACCCGTCCTTTATAGTTGTTAGTAAGTCGCACTATAAAAATTAAATTTTGAAATTAAATTATCAGCACAATGTTTTTTTGACCGAATTTATTAACATCTGTAGGCTCCCATGTAGTAATAAATTTAACCTCTACACGTTTTTCAGGATTTTCCATGGCTTTCCTATAAACCGAGTTGTTTATTAATTTAAAAAGATCTTTTTTAAATTTATTATTGACATTCTCTCCTTGTATAGTATTAAAGTCAATAGCCAAGGTTTTTTTTAAAAATAGAGCCCCTGTAATAATCTTTATTAATATTAACCCATTCTGTATACATTGTAAAGAATGCGAGTTGGCTGGGATATACTCAGTCCCACCAGGGTCTCTTTACCGAAAATATTTGTAAAGATATGGGAAAGGTCTAGGACGAAAATCGGTTGGCTGGCGTGAGATGTGGAGTGCCAGCCACCGGGATACGGAGCGAGAGAAATAGTTTATTCGGTGTCTGCTGCAGAGCGGGGAAAAAAGGAAAGGTCAGCAGTAACGCGCATTTGGGCCTGGCTCATAACATTCGCTACGAGAGGGCCGAGAGAGGAAGGATCGATTATGGAGACAACTTTTCCGTAGGGCAGAATTTATGGTCTAAAATCTAGGCATTTTTGTCTTGAAATATGTATATTTATGCGTGGCCAGATTGATTTTTATTTTTTTCCTTCGAGTTGTACTAAAATTAGGCGAGAAATATATTTATTGGAGCATTTTATTGATTTATTTGTAACCCGAGTTTCTACTTTTACTTTATTTTGTTTTCCCAGTGTAGTCGGGTTAACGGGTTCGGTTAAGTTAGGGTAAATAAATTCTAGCCTACTCTGGGCGAAGCCGCATCTGGGCCTTCGAGAAGTTTCTCATTGCCGGGGACTCTCGCTGGCCAAAATGCGGTTCACTCCACTCACTCACCCCTCTCGCTCTCACACACACACACGCGTGAATCCGGGTGCTCCACCGCTGGTCCTAGCCCGGCACACTCTCCTCGGGGTCTTCTAGGTGAACTCCATCCCAGAAGAAATCGTCGGTTCCTGGATCACTTGGCACAAGTCACTCCACTCTCTTTGGGGGGCCTTTTTTTTCCTTCCACAACTTTTCCGCACTCAGAACGCAACAAAAAAAAACTCCCCTTGTCCAACTGAATTTTTGCTCTGTCCGCACTTCTGATCCCGTCCGCCGCGCTTTTAAGAATCCGCCTTTGCCCTGCGTTTTTGTTCAAGTTATTTTTGGCGGCTCTGGGTTTTTTCCACTTCTCGAAGTTTCGGTACTCCTTCTCTCTCGCTCTTCCCGGCGCGTGCCAATTTTCGGTGGTTGTTTTCCTGTTCGATCGCATGTTCTCTCTCGCTTGCTCCTGTGCGGCGCTGCTCACGCAAGCACTTTTCGTGGTGAATATTTCGTTGCTCTCCTGGTGTATGTGTGTGTGTGGCTACTGCCGATGCGAGAGCGGAGGGGAAAAGATAAACAGAACTTATCGCTTGAGCTTAGCTAAGATAATTACTGTGTATCGAGATAACTTCAAATCTTACAATTATTGGTTAAGCTTACGTATTAAGTGAACTGCGCAATGTTTTTTTTCCTTCAAAGTTATTCGCGGTTTTGTTTTGTTATTAGCTGCCGTTGTTGCTGGCGCTATTTGTGAGGGGCAACATTGCTGTAAATTTCTATAATGAATTACATCATTTTTTTTCCGATTTCAGCTATTAATTTTTTAACTTTATCCTCTTTAGATGCAAAACTATTTGACGAACAAAACGGAAGATCATTATGTGTATCATGAAGGCGATAGGGGTAAATTAGGTCTATTTCCATAAAATATCCACAATTACTATTAATATATTTATTTATAAACAGCTATTGAGCAATGGCAACGAGGGCATTCAGCTCGGATTTCTGCAATAATTACATGAGTACTATTTCATGTATAGATTTTGGCTCAATTAGAATTATCTTTATGATATAAGTTTGTGTTTGGTAGTGTGAATGTTTTTGGTAATTTGGTGGCAGTTGAGTTGGGGATGGTTAATTGCTTGGTACCAGCGTGATGTTTTGGATATGTTTGATTGCATTTTCGAGAGATATGAATTTTTAAATTATTTCAATATGTCTTGAGTGTGTAGTTTTGTGCATTTGCAGTGCTTCTACTATTGCAATTTGTTCTGCGGAGAATACTGAAGAGTAGTTTGGTAGGTGATAAAGTTTAATGCATTCAGTTTTTCATTTCATTTTTCGTCGAATTTATTTAGCGATGTGTCTATTTTTAGAGAGCTTGTGTTCCAAATTGTTTAAATGGCAGTTGGTGGACTTGTAAGTGTTCTATAATACGATCTGTTGTTGATTTGAATTGTGAATGTTTTGCCGGGCGATATGTTTTTAAAATTTTAATTATTGGTGAGGCTTTGGCATTAACTACGGACTTAATGATATTTGGCGTAAGGAAGTCTCGTCTATCTTCTAAGGTGTCTGCATTTGCTTCGTAAAGTATGATTTTTGTCGGGGTGGTTTTAAAGGCTCCGAGGGCAGTTCTAAAGGCTGTGTTGACTTTTGAATTTACTTTGCGCAGTATTGTGTACGAGCAGTAGCCGTAGATTGGAAGACCGTAGTTTGCTTTTGAGACGAGGTTGCTTTTGTGACGTTTAGGAGTCAAGATGTGTTGCAGTTAAACTTTTAACATTTTATATACTGTTGAGGTTGTTGTTTAGTATTTCCTTGTGAGTTTTCCATCTGTATTTGTTATTGTAGTGCAAGCCAAGTATTTTTAATGATGTTACTTCTTGCATTTGCGTGTTATGATTTCTGCAAACATGGAGGTGTAATTGGGTAATTTTGTGGTAAATAACATGTCTCCTGAGTATTCTGCCCAGTCTGTAATGGTGGATATTATCGCTTTTTAAGTATGAAAGGGTTAAGATTTTCGAGTGATTGGCTGTCTGGTCCGTTAATAATAATGAATTTTTGTTCGTCTCGGTTTTTGTTGTACATTGGTGGTTTTTCCATTGTTGTAGTTGTTTTGGGGCTGGTTGTTTTTGTTTTTTTTTCTACTTTGTTTTACGCACTTGTTTGTTTTGCAGGTGAGTAGTTGTTAGTTGTTGTTTTTGGTTGTTGGTAGGTAGACCACGAGAACTCAATAGTAACACGTCTTTTCTGCGAGGTTTGAGATGATAATAAATACATAAATATATAAATATATAAATATATAAATATATAAATATATAAATATATAAATATATAAATATATAAATATATAAATATATAAATATATAAATATATAAATATATAAATATATAAATATATAAATATATAAATATATAAATATATAAATATATAAATATATAAATATATAAATATATAAATATATAAATATATAAATATATAAATATATAAATATATAAATATATAAATATATAAATATATAAATATATAAATATATAAATATATAAATATATAAATATATAAATATATAAATATATAAATATATAAATATATAAATATATAAATATATAAATATATAAATATATAAATATATAAATATATAAATATATAAATATATAAATATATAAATATATAAATATATAAATATATAAATATATAAATATATAAATATATAAATATATAAATATATAAATATATAAATATATAAATATATAAATATATAAATATATAAATATATAAATATATAAATATATAAATATATAAATATATAAATATATAAATATATAAATATATAAATATATAAATATATAAATATATAAATATATAAATATATAAATATATAAATATATAAATATATAAATATATAAATATATAAATATATAAATATATAAATATATAAATATATAAATATATAAATATATAAATATATAAATATATAAATATATAAATATATAAATATATAAATATATAAATATATAAATATATAAATATATAAATATATAAATATATAAATATATAAATATATAAATATATAAATATATAAATATATAAATATATAAATATATAAATATATAAATATATAAATATATAAATATATAAATATATAAATATATAAAGATAAATATATAAGATACAACTCTTGGAATATTAAAGTTCTAGAAGCCTGTATCTTGTTCACCAATCCCTTGTATCGGAAGTATTCTTATTTTTAAAGAGCGAGACGGTGTTTCCAGACGGCAGTCGAGTCGAGTGTGTGAGAGTCGTACCGCGCGACACTTCTTGATCCTTGACTGTGATAGGGAATCACTTCAATAATCAAAAGGGATAAATGAATTAAAATAACTAATTAAAATAAAATATATTTAAATTAAATACGAGAAAATACGAGGAATTACGAAAGTACACTTAGAAAAATAACGCTTCCTGCGCTTATGTCCGGAGTAACCAGAAGACGATCAAACTAATTGAGGACGGCACCATATTTCTCACCCATTTATTGTCAGGACAGGCGACGACAGCCTTTCGGTGACGCACCTCCTTTTGCCATGCTTTTGCCATGTCCTCACACACGTAACTGTCACTAGCTTTCACCTATCGTTGGAATACGTCCACGACACCGACCTTCAAAATTTAAGAACAGTGTCCCGCATTTCCCACAATGCCACCTTATGCCACCTTGCTGTAGCTCTTGTGGCAAAAACTGACGTCCGCGAGAGATATTCCGTTTGTGCCGAAAATCTGACTTTGCAAATCTACAGCGAGCAGGCCCGAAGCGACGGGCTAGCTGGCAACGATCAGCTAGTGATGACGTCAGTTCTGAACGCTATCACTTATATTTTTGCTTGATTGTCCTATTACCCGAAATAATAAGAAAAATGAAAGAAGTTGAATTTAATTAACGGGCTAAAGTAAAAAGGGCTTACTTCCTAACTGGCTTCTCTAGAATGAAAAGAAGGCAGTCTGTTTATTCGTTGCCGGGCGTATTGGTGGTTGACTTATTCCTCTTGATTATATTGATGGTTGAGTCCCAAATTGATGTTTGGGCTGGTTGACGAATTCCGGCATCCATGATCCGTATGTTATTGGTATGGAATTAAGTCAAAATATATAATTAAAGTCCATTCTTATATTTCTATTCTTTGGGTACCAAAAACGTCGTAAAATATACCAGAGTGGTTTGTAAATCGCGTCGTGTTGCTGTCTGAACCAGTACTAAAATAAATATAAGAAGAATACTAATAGCACTGCGTGCATTGTTTTGCTACCCAATATTTATTTCTTACGACGTTTCGGTGGCTCAACGGGAAAACTCTGCGGGGAGCATTTATAAACACCGAACCAATAGAATCGATTTTGTTGCGATAGATAGTGAACTGTTCCCGCGGTATCTGTGAACGCCGAACCGACAGAATCGATCGACTTCTTGGTCAAAAGGATTAAACATATTCCCCCAAGTGTTGGAGAATAAGCTTAATGTCGAGTTCTCGGTGGAGGTGCAAAATGTTTGCGCAACTATGAAAGCCTCCAAGTTGGATCAATACTTAAATACCTGCTCACGCAAGAACTAGTCATATCATGTTTTGGGATATGCACAAAGCCTCTCTAAAGGTTTGTACTTTAGAAGCGTTTAGTACGTGGCTATCGTAGATGGCAGAGCTCCGTACTCATCGTCAAGGACGGAGAGAAGAGGCACGGTACATACACTTACTCTACGGAATTGCGAAACCTTTTAGGAATGTCCAGCATTCCTGGAAATGCCAACCCGCAATCCATAGAACGCTACTAGACGGTGGGCCCTGGGTTGGAGATGTTTCCAGACCCACAAGGTGGAAAGGTGCGGCGTTACCCATCCTTGTAAAATAGACGGTTGCCCAGAATGTTATTATCCCCTGTTGCATCGAGGCAGTAGGGATCCCGCCCAAGCCAGGTGCCATGCACACCGACAGGGTATTGCCAGTGACTTTGTCTGTGAATGGTAGACAAGTCAACACGCAGCCGATCAACTCGGATTGAACGGGCAGTCGCAGCCCCTGTGTATACAGTGGAATGCCGGGATGCTCCGGTATGAGGATACCTCCGTCAGACCAGTCTTAAGGATCTCCGGCATTGGCCAAAAGGAGTTATATGATTTTCGTGACGTTCACTCGGTCAAGTCACTTGTTCGTTCGTCACAATCGTTGGATGTTGCCCATTTGAAAGCACAGCACTGACATCTACCACTATCCAAATACGACTCAGCCTAGCCCATCCTTCTGATAGGTTTTAAAAACTGCAGGCTAGGTCGTGTGCCTCGCACCAATGATGTTTCCTGGAAGTTTTCGTGTTGTACTGCTTTATTGCCGTTCTCGATGCTCACTCCTTTGTTGCAGTTTTTGGGCTTGTTGATGATGTCATTGGCAACTGCTTGCTACCCGGCTATTAATTGCACAATAATGTTCTGGAGCTCCTTTCTACCAGCTTCGATTTCACCACGTATTTGTTGTAGCGACAATATCCCTTCGTCTCCCTTCGGTTTTGAAGCTGTTGCAGTAATGAGTTTAGACTTATGTTCGGCATCCTCCGCAGGGAAATCCATTCCTTATAATCTTCTATATCCAACTCTTGAGACCGATCAGCAAAGTTCTCGTTTTCAGCGTTCTTCGGTAGTGAGGACTCCGGGGAGTTCCACGAACTAACAGGTCCACGCCATTTAGTCGTGCGAATAAATCAGAACATTTTCTGACTCGCGAGCAGGCCACATAGAGCTCCCCGTTTGAGAAGCATGGATTCTCCAACATATCACTGGGGTTTTGTTATTAAAATTGAGTGCGCTGCAATACGTACAAATTTTATCCATTTCTTCAATGACGACACCTGGAATGGAATGCAAAAAGATTTAAATCAATGCGTAGTGTTCGTCTTGGTCGAACCACTTTTGCTCCAACATTTCGTCGGGGACTTTCCCGATGTGTCGCAGACGAAAGGACTCAATAACTTTCTAATCTTACTTCCCGTCGTTCAGGTGATTCAGACGAACGGGTCTCACCGGCATGCACTCGAGGACTTTTTATCTTTTATGCTCGTTGCTCGTCTGATTCTGAAGCCCGAAATACCCGAAATATACAAACAATTAATTATTTATAAAAAGTGAACTGCCAAAACAATAAAAACTGTTAAAACAATTTTTATTTGGTAATGCAACGTTTTATAAAAAAATGTACTCAAAATATTAAATTAAGTTGTTGTTTATTTTTTATAGCACAATAAAAAGACCAAAAAAAATGAATTTTAGGAAAAAGCTTTTCATAAAAATTTTGATTTGAATTGAATAAAACAAAACCAAAATAAAGACTAAAATTAAACATTTTTATTTGGTAAAGCAACGTTTTATAAAAAAATGTACTTAAAATATTAAATTAAGTTGTTGTTTATTTTTTACCGCACAATAAAAAGACCAAAAAAATGAATTTTAGGAAAAAGCTTTGTATACAAATTTGAATTGAATTGAATAAAACAAAACCAAAATAAAGACTAAAATTAATAACTTTATGATTTTCCGTGTCGTCATCTGCATCTGCAATAAACGGTAATAAGTTTGCCAGTCTTAATTAAAGCGCCTATAAATGAAACTTTATTTTCATTTTTAGGAACCTCCCCCATCGATTTCCACCCGCAGTATCTTCCATATTTATAAAAATTACAAGTACATCACATAAAAAAGCTTCAAGAAATAAACAACATTTCAAATTTAACTGTTTAAAAAATGGTTGCAAGCTTAACTTATACAGAGTTGCCACATACTCCCTCAACTGTTCAGAGCTAGAGCTGCCAACTATAACTCATCAGAGCTGCCAAGTTTATTCAATTTTCCGAATTTTTAATCAAATTTCCCCGCATCTCTGGCAAAAGTTACATATATATAATATAATATATATCTGCCCGACGGTGGTTAGTTGTGAAGAAGTCTGTGCTCTTTGGGCCGGCTTTGAAAGAATGCCGGGTGATCGTTGCTGGACTTGCAAATAGCGTGGAGGGACGGCGCGAGGAAGCGCCGAAAGAGAAATGAGATCTTAATGTCCCCCACTCGGAACGGACTCACCGGGGTACTGCGGAGGTGGCGGAATTGCGGGTCTGTCGAGGGGCTATGCCGCTAGGAGAGTTGGCTCCTCGGCCACGTGACTTTCACGAACGGATTCCGGCGAGGTTACGGCCGATGGAAACTTCCACTCCGCCACAGGAAACGTTCCCGGGGCCCTTTTTACGGGTCCCCGGGTATCCTAAGCAACCACACCGTGAATTAAAAAAGTTTCTATCAGTGATTGCACATAACTCACTTTCTTTGTTTCGCAAGCGTGGTTTCATTTGGATCATACGGATCCGTAATATGGCAGCTACTCATTAGTAGTTTGTTTTTTCGTGCCTCGCCACTTTCTATCTTGCTCTCCAATGTGGGTCATTGGACGATCCAGATCCGGTTAAGAAAATCACCGGAGCGAACCAGGATTCTTTTAAAGAGCTAGATCGCTCAATGATCAACAAAAGGGGCGCCACACGATCTGCCTGCCTAAGCTATCGATAATTCCCCATCTTATTATTAGAGGCGGTTCCAATTTGAAATGCAACACTTCCCAAGGATTTTGACAAACGTCACCGGACTTGGAGCCACTCCGTACCGTGCCCAACGCGGGACCCACGCTTGCCGGGAAGTATGCTCACATCCACATTCCTTGCTCGTGGTCTTTGTTCCTCTTCCCAGATCATACCCGTATATCTTTAACGTGGTAAACTCTGAGATGGAGTCCTTGTAAGTCTTTCATTTCGTAGGCATTGTTGCCGACGGCTTTCACGACTCGAGCCTTAAGGAATTTCTTGGCGAACTTGGCGTTGATGGACTTGCCAAAGGCACTGAGGACAATGTTGCGGCGGTATACCTCCTGACATGTCTTGGCCAAGAAGTTTCGAGTCCGTTGGTCATACCGCTGACGGATTTGGTCGTGTTCTGTCTCCAGATTCTTTCGGACCTTTTCTTCTTCGGACATCACTTTTCACTTTTCGCTAACCTATAGTTGGCGCCGTTCAGGAACATGTGATGTCCGAATACAGTGAAGAACAGTGCTTCTCCTGTTGCTAGTGGATTGCGTTTCGGAGCGCTACCTCAATCTCCGAAAGGAACACGTCCCAGTCCCGATGATCACTATCTAAAAACCTCCGAATTGCTGCCAACACGCTTCGATTGACTTGTTCTGCTGCGTTGCTCTGGGGTGAGTATACCGGAGTCATTAGGTGTGATATGCCAAAACTCTCCATCGTCTCTTGGAAGATCTTCGACGTGAACTGCCGACCATTGTCCGAGTGTACTATCTCTGGGACACCAAATTTGTAGAATACCTCGTGGATGAGGAATTCGACCACGTTCAAGGCGGTAGCTTCCTTCATGGCTTTTAAGAATACGAATTTTGTGAAATGGTCCACCACGATGAACAACCAGACATGACCCTTCTTTGACCTCGGATATTTCCCCAAGAAATCGATATACAGCATCTGGAGTGGCTGTTACGTCTGCACTCTGCACTCCAATACAGACCTGCATTCGGAAATTTACAAGCTCGCAGATTTGGAGAACCATGCCAGGCCAGTAGAACTTTCCCATTTCGCCATGAGCTGCTAGTGGGTCCGTATTCGCAAGCTCGATAAGACTCTGTGGGATCCACAGTTTCCACTCGGAACCTTCCACCTCACCGTCCAGATTCGCTGGTGAACCTCTCTTGGAGATGAGACTATCCTAGATATTCAAATCCGGTAAGTGTTCCAAATAACTCTCCAAATCCTTCACTAATCTGAGGTAATCTTCTCCAGCGAACTCGGTGGTTTCGAAACCCAACAACTCCGTCGGATCCAACACTAGCTCCTCCACACACCGTGAAAGGGTGTCGCCACGACGTTCTCGCTTCTCCACCAACGATAAACCCCAGGTAAGTCAATGACTTAAAACTAAACTTGAACTTACCATTCAGATGGTTGAGCCCGCTGCTTTGAGGTGGCTTCTGAATATCTGGAGCCAGTATCAACAGATCATCTAAGTAGACAAAGACGTTAGATCTCATCTCACTCGGTCCATTAGTCTCACCAACTGGGCATCACCCGGTACTGGTAAAGAGGCCGACCAGGAACCGTAAAGGCTGTCAGTTCCTTGCTTTTTGGGTCCAACTCGATTTACCGGAATGCAAACTTCAAATCCATGCTGGAAATGTAAAAAGTTTGATCGATTCTGGACAGGATGCCGTCGATACTAAGCAGCGGGTAAGCGTCTTTGATGGTCAAATCCTTGAAGACCTTAACTCCCTCTATTTTGATCGTGAGTGTTTCCAGATTGGTCGTTCCCAGGCCATCCTTCTCAAACGTGAGAAACACCTGGATCTCCTAGAGCTTTCATGAGTCGGCCTCGGATAAGGTCCAGCCCTCGGGATCCGGCTTTTCCTCGTTGTCGTCTTCCGGTTCCGCGTAATGCTCCATATCCTTAGTGTGGATTTCATCTGCCTTCTTCACGCTTTCCGGATCGCCGTGGCCTATCACCGCCGGGTCCATGCCAAACGCCTGCCAGAAGTCCACTCTAAAATAGGCCTCCTGCTCCAGGTAAGGTCACGAATAGAACAGTATCCGCTTTGTCTGTCCTCTGCACTCCACAGGTGGTTCGAAGCATCTTATAATCGACCGGTCCTCTCCAGAAGCCGTTCGGACCACGGAAAAATATCTCTTGACTGGCACATCCAACACCTCCATGAGCTCTCTTCCACCTTTTCCCAACAAGCTGACACTCGCTCCCGTGTCCAACAATCCTGTCAGCGATTGGGTCAGGATCCGGATTTCCGCGAATGGTCGACGGTTTCCCGTCCCACTGCGAGTCACAGTGGGAACCACTTCTCACTTCCTCGCTCATCTCTTCTGAAATCGGCTCCTGGATTTCTGGGCTTTCCGAGACACCAGTCTCATCCCGCTCAATTGGTGTTCGGAGAATTTCCGATTCCTGGGCTCCATGTATTTACGCATCCTTTCTTCGAAGGGTAAGTAGCTTAACATTGACTTAAAGCTATCCTTATTAATTAAGGAAAGAAGAAATCTTTATAAGAAAACGAATTTCAATTTTATAATGCAAAGTACACGTTTTATAAAGAAATGTACTGAAAATATTAAATTAAATTGTTGTTTATTTTTTATAGCACAATAAAAAGAACAAAAAAAAAGAGTTTTGGTAAAAACTTTTTATAAAAATTTGAATTGCCATAAAAATTGAAACTGTTTCGGAAAAAATAATTATTAATTTTTTATTGCAATTTAAACATTCTTATTAAAAGAGTCATACAAAAAAATAATTTGCTATTAAAATAATTAATTAAATATTAAATAATACGTGCCAAGATATAAACATAACAACGCAATTGACACAGTTAACTGTTTATATCACTTTGTTTCAAAAGTATGTTTACTAATTGATGGTGACGTCACTGTGCAATTGAGGTATACTACATCTTTATAACCTTTATTTCTTCATTTTATTTTGTAAAAAAATTTTGGTAAATCTATAGATATAAACTAGAAATGTTATGCAACGTCAAACACACACATTTATTTTAACATAATGGACGTCACATTATTTCGCAGATTGTGGACTATAGAAGTGGCCATTTGAAAAATCACGCCGTGCTGCACAGGCATCTATCAAACACGTATGCCTAAATGTCGCCGTTTGCCGGCGTAAGAGTAGGTGTGGCCGCCTTGAGATGCGTCTCAAGGCAACACATACTTAATGCCAACTTTATAACTCTTATAGAGACAGATCTCAACGATTTTAACGTTCTAACGTTCTAACTCTTAGAGTCAACGAGATGTTATCGGTTTTGTTTTTCGAGTTTTGTGTTTTTCGTGGAAGTTCATATCTCGGTAACTATACGTGATACATGAGTTTATATTAAGCATGTAGGTTTTAATGATGCCACAAATACGAATTGTTTCTTTCTCATTCAGTCAAACCCACAAAACCCGGAAAACAAAAAATTCAAAAATCTCGGAATCTATAAGAGCTAGAAAATTGTGCTTAAAAATACGTATTCGGGAGATGCCACTGAAACTTGCCACGAGTTTTTATAGGGCCACGCCCACTCTAACACCCATAAACCGCGGAAAACTGTGGCGTGTATAATATTATAGTCTATGTATTCGTTTGACCTTGTATACCATATTTTGTTCAACATCTATTGATTTACCAAAAAACTTTTAAATCGGAACATTATTTCGCTATGAAGAAATTTGGGTTAAAGGCCTCACATGGGCAGTGACGTCACTATCAATTACTCAACATGCTTTCTCTGACAATAGGTGGCGCTTTGTGAATTTTACAATAGCAAAATAAATATTTTAAAATTGTGAAAAACAGTAACGGGTATCTTACAGTCGCAATACAATAATGAATGTGTTGGCCAAGTTAACAGAAGCGAGATCTGCCTTGAAAAGAAAGTTTGATGACCTCAAATATGTTTAAAATCAAAGCGTTATAGAGTTGGAGGAAACATTTAAGCCTATTACAGAACCTTTACATGAACTTGTTAACGAAAATAAAAATCAGAGATTTTTAAAAACAAACGAAGGTGCCAACATTGAACGTGAATTATACCAAAATGAAAGGTTTTACAATGACGAGACAAATGGCGATGACTTGTACTATACATCCGACGGGAGAGAACATCAGACACCGAAACTTATCTCAGTACCGAACTACGAATGCAGTGATTCGTATAATGATTTCTTTTCACAAACAAATGTTTCTGAAAAAGAAAGAAAGACGAAACACATAATTACGCGGTTTAAGACAGTGAACCGGAACCCAAAACAATGCTTACAAAAGAAAATAGAATGAGTGAAGATATAACTATATATATTTTTGTTTTTAATATATCTACTCTAATTAAACCATATTCCCTCCTCTCGCAGTTCCTCTATTATTGGGAAAATCTTATTATTTTGATTGTTGTTACCCGCTGTTTTTGATGCCACTAAAATTTGTAACCGTTGGACTAGTTCAGTCACATCATTCCAATATATATATATTTTGGCTTTGATTCCTACAGAGTCATATAACCGAAACCAGTCTTTGTACGAAGTGGAGTGGGTGTTGTAGGATTTTCATTATCATTTATTATTTTTTTAATAATTTTAGCGTAAACCTTTAATTCCAATTTTCACGTTATAACCACCTTATCTATAAACATTTGTTTCTAAAATAATATTTTTATATATTTTTAATAAATGATAATTCTAATTTTTGGGATGTTTATGAAATATAAGAGAGTACAGACCTTGAGTTAGCTTGCAACTCTTTCCAATAGACAAATGAATCTTATTATCAATCATTTTAAGTACACTATTCCCTAATGTTAATACATTATCTGAACTTTTTTTTAGGTCCATAAGCCTTATCCAATATATTTTCCCGACTCAAATGGCTGATATTAAAATCATAATTTTTATTATCTATCTCATCTTCTACATTTATATCTTCCCTCATTTCATTTTTTCTGTAGGCATTTATATAGGTTCCGTCTCACTCTCTTTGGCTGCATAATAATGTGTTTCGTCTTTCTTTCCTTTTTCAAAAACATTTGTTTGTGAAAAATAATCATTATACGAATCACTATCATTCATAGATCGGTAGTGAGATGATTTTCTGTTTGTCTGATGTTCTCTCCCATATCATTCCGATAAATATAATTTAGAATTGATTCCTCCATTCCTCTTGTTAGATTTTCAATGTCGTTCATTAATTACACCCGTTACACGTAGAGTAAAAGGGTATACCAGACTCGTTGAAAAGTATGTAACAGGTATAAGGCGTATAAGCGTTTCCGACCATATAAAGTATATATATTCTTGATCATTATCAATAGCGAATTGAGGTCCTTACGCAGCGCAAGTTTATAACAGCATCCTGCCACGCCTTCTACAACTCCCAAAAATCACGGAAAACTAGAATCTTTGTAATCTCAGGAACTATTACAGCTGTAAAGTTGAGATTTAGTATGAATAATCTTGAAATGCTGGAGCATTTTATGATGGTACCATAATCCGGACACGCCCAATCTTACGCCCACAAACCTGAATAGACGGCTTTCGCATTTTGTAGAAAAGCTGATAACTCGGTAGCTATAAGTGATAGAAGTTTGGCTGAAGCATGTAGGTTTTAATGGTGCCCCAAATGCGAATTTTTTTTCCCATCTAGCCACCCCCACCCTGACACCCACAAAACCCCGAAAACCGAAAATGCCCTCTCTGACGCCCCCAAACAAAAAACATAAAAAAACAGTAACGAGTATCTTATATTCGCGGCACTCGACTATAGCGTTTCTTCCTGTTTTTTATTTCTGTTTATTTGTATTTAACATAATTCTGTGCGTTTTATGTGCCGGTTTTAATGTAAATTTTGACTCCTATTCTATTTGTACTACTAAATTCTTTTTGTAAATTTAAAATTTTACCGAATACATATTCCCATGAACAATAATCATGTGCCATAGAAAGTGTTGTATTGAAAAAGTATGTAATGTCAAGAATGTAAATGTAAAGATAAGCATCTCAATCTGTTTTGTAAGACGAGATATTTGTACTAACGTATTCGTTAAATATTCGGTAGCTTCTTTCTACTGTTCCTAAGGTCTGGTGATGATCACTGATAAAAAAGTATACCCGTTACTCGTAGAGTAACAGGGTCTATTAGATTCGTTGAAAATTATGTAAAAGGTAGAAAGAAGCGTTTTCGACCCTGTAATTACTGATCAGGATCAATATAGTAGTCGAGTAAGCCATGTCTGTCTGTCCGTCCTTCTGCCCGTCTGTTCGTATGAACCCTGAGATACAATGCTGAGATTATGCATGCAGATACTTAAGGTTTCCTACGCAGCGCAAGTTTATTTCCTGCCACGCCAATCTAACGCCCACAAATCTAGAAAATAAAAACCCCTGAAATCTCAGGATCTATAAGAGTTAGAAAGGGAAGCTATAATCTTGAGATGCCAGCACAACGTGATAGAAAGTTGGGATTAAGAATGTAGTTTCAACTGATACCCACAATGCATATAATCCAAAACCGCCACGGCTCGAGGTGATTTTTCATCCGCCAAACCCACTCTAGCTCCAACAACTCGCCAAAAACTGCGGCGTCCATAATAATAAAATGAATATTTTCTTTGACCTTATATAACATTTCTAAATAATATCTATCGATTTAGCACAGATTTTTCAAATAGGAATATGTTGATATTTATTACAAAATGTAACTTATGTATATTGGCCTGACATTGGCAATGACTTCACCATCAGTTAGTAAACATGCTTTTTCTGACAAAAGGTGTCTCTTTCTCAAAAATGATTTGGCAAATGGATTATTTTAAAATTGTATAAAACAGTACCGGGTTTCTTATCGTCGCGCCACTCGACTATAGCGTCTCTTCTTGTTTTCAATTTTATTTTGTTCTGTTCTGTGCTCTTGGGATTCTTCGCATTCGCATGCTTTGAAAAAACGTCCAAATCAAATGTATCTATGTTATGTATATTAAACAATTTATTATACCTATTAGGGTATAAAGCAGGGATACTCAAAATCGTCTTACGGCAGAACATTTACCAACACAAATACAAGAAAACATGTATATGTTTAATAAAGTTATTTTTGTTGGTTTAACGTTCAAAGAGAACGAACCACTTTTTTTTGCTATCCAATTCATCACTCATTTAACTGACCCGACAAATGCAAAATAAAGTCTGCATTTCAAACAGAAGTTACAAAGAATGAAATTCAGTGCGAGTGTTCGAAGATGTTCCAAGAAAAAACAAAAACAAATTATATTGCAGTTGGCGACGGAATGAGACGGAAAGAGGAAAACGAAAAATTGTTAGTGTAATAACGTCGCGAACGGTCAAAGCTTATGAGCGAGCAAGCCATATGCTCCTAGCATTTACTAAAACAAATGAGCTCTCAGAGAATAGGCGTTGAGCACCCCTGGTATTAAGTAATCTTTATTGATTCCCAAAAATCAATAATAACAAATTCATATTATGAAAATTGAACACTATTTTTTGCTTTGCACTTCGCAAATTCAGACTTTTATTTTAAATCGGTAACAATTAGAAGCAATGTGATTTATTAATATAGATGCGAACCGTCATAACTTCAATAAGCCAGATGCAAAAATAATTTTAAATAACTTGCAATAATGTTGGATAAGCTATGGTATGTAAGGTTTTGATTAAAATTTTATTTTTTTAACGTACAAATAAATATCGGAGAACCAGTTATCTACAAAAATATGTACGTATGAATAAATATAAAATAGTACATTATTATATTAGAAATCTTAGAAAACCTTACCTTAAGCGCATGGTGCCGTTTCTGGTCGTATTTAGTAATTTTGCATTTAGCTTAAAATTTGTAGTGTCACTATTTCCAATACCCAGCTGGCTAGCACTTGTACGCGGTAAACGATGATTTTCATTTCCTGCTAGAGCTCTCGATGGCCCATTAAAGCTAGTTGCGTTTGCACTTGGTAATACATATGGAGTAGTTATAAAAAAATAACACGTCAGTACTAGAGCCAATTTACTGCTCAATATTTGGCCCCAGAACATTATTTGAAATGCTGCCATGACTATCAACTATTAGAATGTCTAAAATTATTTATTTTCCATGTTACTCAGTTTTTATTGTCAGCAAATTTAAATAAGACTTTAAGCATAGCCGAAAGTTTAGATATGACTGAAATAAACTATTTATTTGGTCAGCTTAAAAGGAATAAATTTATTTTCAGCAAAATAAATATTTACAGTAGATAGCTCATTACTATTTCATATAAAATTCTGTTTAATTTTTTATTGTATATTATAATTCTGTTTTAGTCTTTTCAGTATAAAAAAGCGACTAACTCGTTTGGTGAAACTTCTGTGTTTCTCTTAAAGTGCAGCCAATAATCAACCATAAGCACCATTTCCCAACATGCCGAGAAACACACCACAATGGAACTTGTTTACTCTGTTTGAAAGTGAGAGTCGCTTTCAGTTCATTACGGCACAAAAGCACATTTTAGTTATCAAATCTGAAGTGATATTTTTAAAAAATACCCAAAAATGAAAATAAGGCATTATATCTTCTATATTTGATAAAATAGTTTAATTGGTTAAGATATAATTCATTTACGATTCCTCGGTGTATTTGAAATCATATTTGATATACAGCTTTTGACAGCAATATAATTAAAATTAAACACAAATATGCTTTATACGGTCCCAACCACAAATGGGTCTAGTGAAGTTGTGCATGACGTCAGTTCTTATTCGAACTATTTTTAATTTCGCTAACATAATAAGGGTTAGTAGGAACGCTATTTTTATACATTTTAAATTTTAATTGGACATATTCAACGAAGTTAAGTTTATATAAATTTGAGCGAAACAATGTTGTTTCTCTTATTTCTTGCGTATACATAAGTAAAGCAATACATACGTTTCCAAATTAAACTTAGCTCAACAGAACTAATAGAAATATGATAGTGAAATTCATCGTAGCAAATCGCATATACGGCTACAACTTTATTATTCAAAACCATGAATCTTATATGTCCACTTACTGCAGGGTCGAATATGTAATAAATGCCCATATCAACCAGGTTAAAAGCCCAAAAACAATTACTATAGCCAAAAAATGTCGAAAAGCTTATTATTTCTAAGGTAGTGAAAATTTCATTATTGTATCATTAATGTCGAAGACATGCAGTACATATCATTAAACCTGTTTGTCACTTAAAAAATTGAAAACATATCACTTTTACTCAACTAGTCATTAATGACATGGGACAGAAGTCTTTGAAAGATCATGATTTTCCTTTTCTCATAAGCAAATGTATCGTATAAAATTTATTGCACAAAGCTCAATACGCCGTAAAAAATTTGATTTTACGACAGCCTAACCATCTCTCCTCCATAACTTTCTCTTAAGAGTCACTTTTAAAGTTACAAAACAAAAAGAAGCGCCATAATCGAGTTCCGCCACAATAAGATAACCGATACTGTTTTATAAAATTTTAAACTATTTATTTTGGTAGTAAAAGTGGACAAAGCGCCACCTTTTGTCAGAAAGAGCATGTTGAGTAACTGATGGTGACGTCATTGTCTATGTTAGGCCTGATAACCTCCATATCTGTATAAATAGCGAAACAATGTTTCGATTTGAAAAATCTTTGGTAAATAAATAGATAAAAACTAGAAATATTATACAAAGTCAAACAAAGACATACATTTTAATATTATGTTCGCCAAAGCAAACCCGTCTTTCGAGCTCGGTGGGCGAAAGAGTGGGCGTGGCCGGAAAGAGGTTCCATTATAAGGAGCGCTGGCATCTCAAGAATACACTGACTTAATCTCAACTTCCTAGCTCTATTAGCTTATAAGCTTTCAGGGATAGACAGATTATCAGACTTCGCTTTTTATACTGATCAATAATATATATGTGGGAATGGACAACGAAGCTCAAACCACGTAAACCAGTCAACGAAGACGACAACAAGATGAACGATGTTAACTACGAAAGAAGCGACATGAGGATCGCCGAGTTGTTGAGAAATGACGTGCCCAGTGAGGAGCTAATAAGACGCAGATTTTGATTTAAAAAGTGACGGAAATAAATCGAGCCAATGATAAACACATAAGACGCGAAGAAGTTTTAGTCAAAATAGTGTAACATAAACTTAAGTTAATCAATAAATATAATGTAAACTTGAATATATTAAAAAAAACGGACCACTACCACATTAAATTCGAGATATAAAATAAATAATGGTAACTAGGATTATTTGTAAACAGCACTTACAAACAATATTACTGGCTGTGGGTTTTTTCCATTTTAGGTGCTTCTAGCTGGTTTTTTTTCCCAAGATCTCGTTTCTAGTTTTTCGCATTTTGTGGGCAAAAGTGCGAGGCCGGATGCTAAAATAATGTTGCGCTAGGCATCCCAAGAATCTGTGCGCTTAAACCATTTTTCAATACAAATTATAAAAATTGTGAATAGGTTCCGCACTAGAGCTGGAAAATCATCCATTGTCTTCCATTTGATATGTTTGAGATGTTTTGAGAGTGAAAACTCGAAACTATGTGGCGGAAATTATAAACATTTTAATTGATGGTTATTTTTAATATATTTTTTAAATTTTATATATTTAGTACTTTAGATATCAAATTAATGAAACATTTCAATATGAGATGAAACACGATCGATAGTAACCATTGGGATCTGACTTCGTATCAGCGAGATGCATAAAAATATGGCTCTGCTGTTGCTTCCGCTCTCACTTTTTCTGAGAGCGGGAGCGGAGCCATAGCAAAAAAACGAAAACTATCTGTGTAACCGTAGCCGAAAATTAAGAGCGAGAGCAGAGCAAACAACTTTTTTTTGTGCTCTAGCTCTCGCGTATTTTCCTTCGGCTTTTCTGCTTTTCGGCTATTCTAGCCTTCCATTCGGAAGGTCCAATTTTGCGTCATTTTTTCGAGCATTTCTGTCTGTAATCCACAAATCACGCGTGTTACTCGTGTTTGGCTTGCCTACATAGACTAAACCCTTACATAGCCCCACAAAAAATCGAGGGGCGTTAAATCGCATAATTCCTGTATGGCATTTGGCTGTTCATTACTTCAGATGCGACAGTTTTGCTTATTAACGTATCCACTTATCTAGTAATGAGCCTTATCGCTGAAACCAATTTCCACAGATCAAGAAATTTGATAATACATTTCAACAATTTAAAATCGTTGCTCGTTTGTAAGTCTTTCCATTATGAAATGCCAGAGTGTACTAAAAATTTCTGACTTTGTCAGATGACGTTTGGACACAATTACCAATCAGTGCTGCCAGAATGAAAACCATAACTCTTAAAAATCACCCTATATATCTCCAGTTGAGGAAGTAAATGAGGTAGGTGAAATGGAGGTCACTTCAGATGGTTGAATGTAAGAGAGGCAAAGAAGGTTTTGCCCTTCCTTTGATTTCATTAATAACAGAATAGAATAGAATAGAATTAAAATAGAGTTATTTAGAGATAAAGTAAAAAAATTGACAATAATTTTATTATTTAATTTTATTTTATTATTTTGTTTATTGTATGCACACCACGTGTAGATTACCTTACATTTGAACATAATCTTTCTGTTTCTTTATTCTTTTTTGTCAACTATATCTAGTTTATGATTTATGATTAAGTTATATTTGCACGTTATTAAAATTGTGTTTGCGTAGAAGAAGTAGGGGGCGGTATACAGTTTTTATTTTTTAGACCTGATGGTAATTCTGAAAGATGAATTGAAACAATGACTGCGGACCTGGTTTTGGGAGCCGCGGAATATAGCCCCCATCCTTGAGCTGCTGGAACATTTATTGGGCAACTCTCCGGGTCTGTACCTCGTCACCTCACCCAATTTCAAAAAAATCTACTCACTCATTGTCTATTTGATCATTTTACTTGACAATATTCTTACACATTAACTTAAATTCCTAATTTCCTAACCTGGGTACCACAGGGAGCAATACATGATACATATATAAATAATAACAAGAATACAAAAATAAATAAATAAATAATACTAGGAATAGTTATACGGGGTAGATTATTTTACGTGGGAGTATATAAATATAACGGAGTGTAAGTTATAGGGGTCTTAATAATTTTTTTCAATTAGCTTATGAACGGAGTGTTAGAATATAAAATAAAAACAACCGCTTTTTGTTGCAATACATACGTTTGTGGACTGTATATTGTATATTTTATTCGATATAATATGGCTATGGCCTGCAATTGCCTTCGTATGTTTATTTTTCTTATAAAATATATGGCCAATATTATTATTATGACAACTGTTAAGATTAACGAAGTATGGTATTTATGCGTATTTAGATCATTAATTTTGTTCAAGAGGTTTTTAATATCTGCTGTTTGGTTAACTAAAGGTGTACCTAACGGATTCCAAATAACTTTAGGTATCTCGCTCATCTCTCCTATGTGTGCCAACGCCAGTGTCCCTTGATCTTCTAACTGAATACTGTGATGAGCTACCAAGATATCATTATCTGTTCAAGCAGTACAATCAGATCTAATTGTTAAAATCCCTTGTTCCGGTAAATCAATTATCTCTAAATTCGAGTTGCTGCATTGAACTCGAGCCTTTGTATTAACCTGAACCTTAAACAGCCAACTACTTCTTCGGTCTAATTCAACCCAAAATGACTTATCGTCAGTGATTGCATTGTACCTACACTTTGACTATCTAATTGGTTTAAGTGGCAGTTAGCTCACAACTGTTATCGTTGGCACTCCTCCAAGGCCATATCCATATTATACAACTCCTGGTCTTTCATGGGATGCAATGTTGAATACAACAAAAATAGAACTAGAACTACTAACCGATATTCATATGTATAATGACTAATCACTATGACTATATATATCACTATGTTGACTTTAATTGTTTGTACTTCAAACATGGCCAATCCCTCAATACCGTTGTGCGCACGTGAATCAAAAACCATTCCTTGGCCTGACCATATACCAGACAGTGAAAAGATCGAAGGACCTCTTCCCACGTGACTTGGTCCATCTGCAAATGCTCTATCCGGAATATAAAATCACAAACCTGCATAACCCTAGTTATGCTATCGAAAGATATGCCCCATTTCATGGGATGGCTCATCTCGGGTTTATATTTCTTATGTCCGTCACTTGGATTTCCATCTGGTCTTCCGGGAGCTGGAACTCCTGGCCTCAAAAAGGCGGGGGTTGGCTATACTGATGCCAACCCGCACATACCCTCTGCTGCTCTTTCTCGGGTCTGTGGTCTGCTCTGTGCTGCGCTGGATTTGGAATTGGTGCTTCAATCGATGGTCTAGGGTGAGACTCCTGAGTGTGTACCGTTGTCTTCCCGGTAGGGCGGACGAGTTGATTGATTTATCTCATGAAACTTATCACGTCCTGCTGCATTTATTTTTGGAAGGTGCAACCTCCACTGACGCCTCTTTGCGGTATGTTTCATGCGCTTGGAATAGGGCTAAATTAATGGCTGTTTCTATTTCTTTAGCCAAAAGCACAGGACTCCCACTGCTCCCGACATATCCTCCTGGTGGCTGATCTCAAAGACTGTGCACCCATCCATCGCCAACCCTTAAGGAGGAGAGATATATTGTTCAGCTCTTGGTTCTCTTTCTGACTGGCCCGGGAACGTGTAGTTGACGCAGTCATTATTTCGGATCCACGATCAAAAAAATCTCTAAATCCCTTCATATTTTTCTATTAAGTTTCTGTCTGCTTCTCTAGCCTTCTGACATATCTTCTCTTCCCGTCCTTCTTTTTTAACTTTTCTGTCCTACTATTGTTCTGCTAGGGGGGAGTGATGACGAGTGCTTTAATCAACCCGATGTACCTTCATATTCCAAATCCTTTTCGTTTCTTTTCTTTTTCCCGTAGCAAGGACCACGATAGCTGGACGTTGCAAGCCGATCCTGATCTCCTATGGAGTTTTCTAGACTTCTCGCTTCCGACGAACGTGATAAGCATCGCCGGACCAGGATATACTCTGCCTGGGTCCCGTGAGCATCTCCGCGATCGTGGCCTTCGTGGTTGCATATCTCGCCTCCTAGTGAGACTTCTAAGACTTGCTCTATGTAGCAATTTTCCAGGACCACCACTAGTTGTCGAGGACCAGCCGGAGATTCTATCCCTTTCTCTTCCTGTCTTTTTATATTTAATTGGGCACCATTCAGTTATGCCACGACTTTTTATCAGGGATCATACCATCGGGTTCCGGCTAGTCATCGGGTTCCTCAGGTGTTAGTAGGACACGATGATTGGATCTGTCGGCATACAGTGTTTATTTTTACAGACCTAATGATAATTCTGAGAGATGAAACGAAACAATGACTGCGGTCCTGTTTTTGGGTGCTGCGGAAATTACCACCCCCCATTTTTGATCTGCTGGAACATTTTTTGGGCAACTCCTCGGGCACTGGATAGTGGGTCTGTACCTCGTCACCTCACCCCATTTCAAAAAATCTACTCACTCATTTTCTTTTTGGTCATTTTAGTTGACAATATTCTTACACATAACATTAACTTCATTTCCTAATTTCCTAACCTGGGTACCACAGGAACGAATATATGATACTTATATAAATAATAGCAAGAATAAATAAATAAATAATAATAGGAAGAGTTATATGAGGTAGGGTATTGTACATGGGACTATATATGTATAATAGAGCGTAAGTAATTGGGCTATTAATAAATTTTTAAAATTAACTTAAAATTAAAAAAAAAACCTGGCGCCATCCAGATCTGCAACTTCCTGTTAATTTCCTTTTTCCTCCCAGACTTCTAGAAATTTTCGCTCGGGTTCTGGAAACACAAAACCACAAAAACCTCTTCTCAGCTCTTAGATCGCTTTGACATGCCTATTAAATGCAATTCTTGATACTCCGGAACCAGTTCCTCAGGCCATTTTTTTAATTTTTGCAGACCATAACACCATATTGTGGTTCCGTTCGCTTGCTGGCGGAGCAGGAGTATAATTGGGGCTGCAAACGCAGGCCACGCCCACGCCCTGGGATTGAGAGTCTTAAGCTCTATCGACTGAGCTAGCCGGGCTATTGCCTAGATAAATATTTGCACGCGCTTCGGCTTTAACTATTGCTTCAGATCTTTTGCATGGAATACTCCCAATCGTCTCCCTTGTATCCAAATGACATTACTACTCGGCACCTGAAGTTAAGTTAATCTGAGGATTAAGTTTCGCTTAAAGATTTCTTGGCCAACTTAAAGATTACTTGATGATTTCGCCCTTCTATTGTATTGTTTGGCGATTTTCTCATAAGCTCCATTAATGCGTTCTGTTACCTTGTCCCTAAGCAGTTGCAGCCGATCCGGTCGAGAAAGACTCTGTGTTTCGGCATCGTTTACGGCGTCTAGTTTTCGGGCTATCTTATAGTCTTGCCCGTTCAGGATCATGTGCTGTCCAAACATGGCAAAGTATGGGGCCAGTACTATTGTGAACGGCACTCCGCAGATAACCTTAAATCTCGACGAACTTCTTATGTGGCCTTCCCCTACACGGATCCTAATGACTGCAAGTACGGATTGTTTCACGCGCTCTGAGGCATTCGGAGCATATGTGCCAGTCCTCTTGTGATGGATTTGATATTTTTCCAGAAAACTTTGAAACCGTCTTGCTAAAAAATGCACTCCGGTATCAGTGAGTAGTATCTCTGGAACTATAAATTCATGTAATATGTCCGATTCCAGATATCTTACGACTGCGGCTACTGTAGCTTTTGTCATCGCCTTTAGCCAAACAAACTTCGCTAGATGATCCAACACCACCAATATGTAGCAGTGGCCTCTTTTAGGCCGCGTCGGAGTCTCTTCATTCGAATTCAATGATTTAAAAATCGAACACATCGATGGTTTCTACTTCCGGGATACGAGACAAAATGTCTGCCACCACGCTATCTTTCCCCTTCCGGTGTTCCATTTGGAAATCATACGCTTGTAACGCCAGCGACTACCGTGCCAATCGTCCATTTGTATCTTTAAGAGTCATGAGCCATTGAAGATTAGAATGATCGGTGATGACTGTAAAGGGCAAGAGTTCTATATATGTCCGAAATTTACCCACTGCTTTTACCGTGGCTAAGCACTTTCCCTCTGTTACCGTATAATTCAATTGAGCTCCTCATATCTTTTTGAAAGAGAACTGCGCCGATCCCCACATGGTTCGCGTCAAGCGTTTTTAATATGTTAAACGCCTCTTCTGCTTCAGGTGTCCACTTGAACTTGGTCTTGGACTTTAAACAATCCCTCGAATGGACCGCCTGCTATTCTTAGAAAGTTTCTTAGCTGCCTCATGTTCTTTGGTACCAGAATTTTGGTTATTGCTTGAATCTTCCCTGGATCCGTCCTCAAGGAACAAAACCAAGATATTTAAGGAATCTAAAGCAGAACTTGGAATTGATACAGCGGCCTACCCGAGAGGATTAATGCGGTGTACTCCGGTGTACTTTTTTCGTCAAGCTCAATTTGCCAAAAGGATGCTTCAAATCCACACTACTAATGTAAAAGGTTTCATTTACACGGCCCAGAATACACTCTATATTCTGTAATGGGTAAGCATCCTTGATCGTTACCTTACTGAGTTTCCTTTCATCTAAGCCTAACCGGTTTTTCCCAGGTTTTTGGACCATCGTAATTCTATTGTTCTTTGGGCTTTCACTAGTGTCGATTACGACTAATCGCAACATATCATCTACTTTCGCAAAGAGCACTTCCTGAATTTTTGGTGACTCCGGATTGACGTCCACCTCTATGCGTCCCGCTTTCCGATATGATGCACCGCCTGCTGTCTGTACGGTAGATCTCACTTTCAAAACTTTTAGTTTCAGCTGTTCTACCAGGTCCATACACCCGTCTCCTAAGATGGTCTTCGTAGCTCCCGTGTCCAGTAGATCAATACCTCGGCAAACGCTCGATTCTCCGTCGTAGCTGAAGCTGTTATAGCTGCACAGACCTCTTCCCGTTCTTGTTTTCGTGCTCGGCTTATCCTTGGTAACTGGATGGGATGGCCATCTGCTCTTGGTTCTTCAAATATCTTTTTTCTTGCTTGCTGATGATCGCGTTTCCTCTCTTCAATCGAGTTAGCCACGTTTTTTCTTTCTACCTTTCCCTTTTTTAATTTTTATTTATTTATATTTTCTTAAGCTCTGACTTATATTTATATCTTATTTTATCATGTAGATCCTCGGAGGCAGTTAGAGTGTCTTTTTGGCATTGGAGCGAGACTCCTCTGTAATACATATTATAACAACAATTTAAACGCCCAAGCCGAAATTGTTGTGACCCAACAGATAAACTAACTAACTCCTTAAGACAAAGCAGCCACAAAAATCAAAATTGTATAGATTAAATCTTAGTCTCAATGTGTACATAAGCATTAAAAATGAAAACACCTTTAAAACTTTTTATAGATATCGGTTCAGACATAAAAATTAATTCCGATCACTGTTATGATATACATAGATAACACAAAAACTATAACAATGTCTGGAATAGAAAAGGGTACTCTTGGAATATTTATAATCCCATGTCACTGGGTATGGACCTCATAAAAAAGTTTAATTCCCAACTAGACTTCCATATAGACCATGACTGGTTAATTGTTCGACCTCAAAAAGCAATCAAGATATAAATATCCAAATTATACATTCAATTTATAATAACTTTATTATCCCAGCACGATCAGAACTTGTGAGACAAATTGACATAACAACCACTCACAAAGAAATAATAATAAAAAATCAATACATAGGTGATGGCGTCATTATAGCCAGCCATATTATCAAATTTAATTAACACATTTTTCCGAATTCTAAATACAATCAATAGAAATAAAATTAAAAAATTCTTGAAAACTGAAAACATGAAACACGAAAACATCTCTTAACTGTTAAAACGTTTTTCTGAAATGTATGAAAGAACCATTTTTATGTTATGTACCGAATTATATTATATAAATGATGTAGAACAGGTAGACGCTGACGTCTATGTCGCCGTGGTTTCGGAGTCAATGTCCGGAAATGAGCCTATAAACCTTAATTATTTCTAAACAACCTATTACTTATTTGTAATGCATACTGGAATATCATTATTCACTGTATATTTTTGTTTTCAAAGTTATTTAAAGATATTGGCCCTGATTCTAATCCGAAGTGCTTAAGCTTTGTCTTCGGGCCACGAAGTGCAGATAAATTAATGTAATGGACTGGACCTTTGGTCATCTGGGGTGGCATGATTTCTTGCGCGGACGCGTGGACAAAATTTTGTACGGCTGCGCTGCTGGCCCGGTGACAATGCTTAGATGACTTTGACTCTAAGTTTTAATTTTTTTTTGTACTTCAATAATAAGCGCTCGGTAAAATTTTAAAATAAATTTTTATATACAAAAATTTTAAATCTAACTTTTTAAAAGTAAATAAAAAAAAATTTTTTTAAATATCGTTTCTTTTCAAAAAATATATTTTTATGTATTATTGTATATTTTACTTATAGTTTGCTAAAATATCTTTAGTCGAATTTGAATATTCGGTATTTCAGTGATTGTGAAGTGTCAACCACCTAGGTTAGTCTTGATGATCTATTAGGGCCCATACAGAGAAGTGAAATGGGAATTCGAAAGTGAAAGTGGAGAAGGGTGGTACAGGTAGATGGTGGTTACATAATGACCAACATAGGAGGTTTAATTCAGGCTGAATTAGCCGAAGAATAACAAAGGCTTAGGTCCGAATTTCAAGCACATATTAGCGGAGTTAATCAACAGTCAGCAATAGCATGAAGACAGTCAGCCACCGACGCCTGCGAGCTATGCCAACCGTATCATGGCAGCACTGCGCACTACCAGGCAGTCACTATTATCAGGAATATAATTAGAGGATCATGGATGATATTTAAAAGAAACCAGTGTAAAACAAGAGGAACTGCTGTAGTCGAGTGCCGCGACTAAAAGATACCCGTTATTGTTTTACACAATTTTAAAATTTTAATTTTACTAGTGGAAATTCATAAGTAGCTATCTAATGTCGGAGAAAGCTTGTTGAGTAACTGATAGTGACGTCACTGCCCATGTGAGACCTTATAACTTAAATTTCTTCATAAATAGCGAAATAATGTTCCGATTTAAAACATCTTTGGTAAATCGATAGATATTAACAGAAATAAGTTATACAAGGTCAAACGAAGACATTCATAATAATATTATAGACGCCAGAGTTTTCCGCGGTTTGTGGGCGTTAGAGTGGGCGTGGCCGGATGCAACTTCATGGCAAGATTTTTGCATTTTTGGTTTTTCGGGTTTTGTAAGCGTTAGAGTGGGCGTGGCTTGATCGGCTTGAAAAAACAATTCGCATTGGGAGCATCATAAAAACCTACATGCTTAATCCAAACTTTCTATCTCTTATAGTTACCGAGATATCAGTTTTTTAGAAAATCCGAAAACCGTCTTTTGAGCCTTGTGGGCGTATGGGTGGGTGTGGCCGGATAGTATCACTATAAGATGCGCTGGCATCTAAAGATTATACTTTCTGAATTTCAACTTTCTAGCTCCAATAGTTCCTGAGATTTCAGCGATTTTAGTTTTTTGCGATTTGTGGGCGTTAGAGTGGGCGTGGCAGGGTGCTGTTATAAACTTGCGCTGCGTAGGGACCTCAAAATCTTCATGGGTAATCTCAATTTTGTATCTCTTATAGTTCCTGAGATCTCAACGTTCATACGGTCAGACGGACAGACGAGTCCTAAACCAGACCGTTTGAGCGCATTCGAGACATTTTGTCATCAGAGGATGTAATACTATCGTATCCGGACTTTAAACTTCCTTTTGATTTGACCACCGATGTCAGTAGGTAAATAAATCTGGTTCTGGCACAGATTTATGGGCTATTAAGCTTTCACATTAGTGATAAAAACATGGTTTCCCCCACCCCGAAACCCATTATCCTTCGTCTCTTGTGATAAGGACTCCGCCTCACTACCCTTTTAGACAATATAGATTCTGGCACAGAAATCATAAACCCATAAATTATAGTTTTTAAAAGCAGTGCACGTTTTCAAAGAAGTAATAAAATGTGACGATTGTGTCATGATTAGTTTTCCGACCCCCTATCCGTTATTTGGGAATATTGAAATGTATTCCTGACCCTAATTAGGAGGATTGGAAACGTCTTAAGGGGTTAAATTTTCTCAAAACACACTGTCAATTTCTATATATTTAAGCCTCTTTCTACGTGTGTGCATGTGTATGGTTGATTGGGAACCCCAGATGTGTGCGAAGAGAGTCGGATACTTATCACGATATGGAGAACCGATATACGTTCATGGACGCACCTTAATAAAATTGTCAAGTGCATAGTCAAGTATAAGTCAATGTTTCAAGTTGTTTATTCAAATTTCAGAATTTTTAGATTTCAATACTTTAAAACACAGGGACACAGACTAAATAGTTTGCATTGCAGCCGTCGTTTCTTAACGCTCGCATATCTCAACGTAATAAAAATGTCAATACATATGCATACAGTTATTGGGTAAACATGGACCAACTCAATTAACTGAAGGGGAAAGGGTTACAAGGAGTGTAACTTTGCAGGAATTGTTTTCTGAGAACATGTTTCTAAGACATTTCTATTCATATTTCAAAGTGTTTGGGATATCTGACTTTCAATATAGTTGAAGAACTGAATTGGATTGTTGGGAGGTCTAGGAGTATAATATTTCTGTATGCCCTTTAAGTATAAAAAGGAGAGCAGTCAAATTGTTCAGCATCAGTTCGCCAGGAGCACCAAAGTCACCATGAGCTTAATATCTGTGGAATTCGCCGATTCAATTCAGGCTTTGGAATTGTTGACGGACATTGAAATCGGTGACCTAGAAGAAATTGTTTTTTCAGACGATGACTATCTCTTTGAAAAAGTGGATGACTTAGAAAATAAGTATCTAAATTTACTGAAAGCTGAAGATGAGTTTTTAATAAATGTTCACAATAGCTTAGATATTTAAATAAAAATAAAAATTTTTAAAATTCAAATGTAAAAATCTTTTATTTTGTCACGCCCATATTAACTAATATAAATTAAACAAATATTTACTTTATCAACAAATGTGTTTATATAATTATTTTTTTTATTTCAGTGATTTTGTTTTCATTATATATTGAAATCAATATTTAATTATCTGAAATAAAGTTATATAGTCTGAAATACTTTTCTTGTATTTTTTATATTCTTCTCATTCCATTTTCTAGATTATAATATATATTCATAATGTTTGCTGCCTCCCTTTCGTACTCAAAATTTGTATGACATCCAAAAGTGTCGATTCCTTCCGTAGCTGAATCCTTACTCCAAATACATGTTTTTCGGTGTACACCATGGATAAAAGTTATCATTTCAACTTCTTCACACTCAAGTAGTTTTGTATTTATGTATAAAGAGAAGTCGCAGATAGTGAAAATTCAATTCACTTCATTAAACTGATTGAGAAACAATTTAATTTGATCCCAATACATAATTCACATCCAAGACTTTAAGTTTAAAAAAAGAAATGATGCTCTTTACCACCAGCTTACCGAATTTATTCTAAAAAAATTCTAGTTTTCTTCAACTTTTCTACCCTGACTTGTAGATATCTTAAATCCTGCAAATGAAAAGTCATTAATTTCAATTAATTCCAAGTCCATTTTTAAACTTGGATTCTATTGGTTACCTTTTCTCAAACAATCTTTATCTTGAAAAAAAAACTATTTCTACTCTCTTCTAACTACAGGTCATCTATTGGTTTTCCTTTTCTTGAAAAATCTGCATCTTGAAGAAACTATTTATGATGTATTCTAACCAAAGGACTTTATTTTTAAAACAGAGATTCTATTTGGTTTCGAACCATCCCAAACTATCTAGGAATCTATCTGAGCTGCTATCTTTTGAAACCTAGAAGTGTAACTCCCAGGCTTTTAAAATTTTTGAACGCCCACTTTAAAATTTTGTACAAAATCGGAGAATTTAATTAGTTTTTTCCAAGTCATTCTCGGTGCAACATTGTTAGTTTGAAAACTTGAAAAGAAGCAAACAACTAAAAGTATAGTGAAGTGTATTAAATAAATATATATATATTTATCAAGTATCATAAAATAAATAAAAAAAGAAAAATCAAATAATAAAATAAAAAATAAAAACAAAAGCAAAAACAATAAAAAACAAAAACAAAAATTAAAAAAACAAGCAAAATGAATAATCAATTCGAGTTTTGTCATTCGTGACTATTGTTTGTTATTAAGAACAAGTGGACAAACCATACCCGCACGGAAATGCATAAGAAGAATGCAATTCAACCCGTCGATGGACGCATCAAGAAAATTTCGGAAGGATTTAAAGGAAGGATTCTCCATACATGTATGTTAACGATGGATCGGAAATCCAATTACCTGAACACTTAATGAGTGAAGCAGGATCGTTATTACTCACACATCTCAGAACATTATTAGAGAGTTATATATCGGTAAAAGTAAATTTCGAATTATTTGCCGACTATATACTCTTTTAGAATGAAACGGAAGAAATTAAGATTAAAAGTTTTCAGAGGAAAATGACCATTATGAATCAGTTCTCGGATTTGGATTCTATTTTTCTTGAGCCTACTATGGAAATAGTAGGAAAAACACAAGTATTCCAAGAAAAATATAGCGGAATGGCATTGATCAAAATAATACGCCTAGAAATGAATGTGAACCAATATACACCTTTATCAGGTTCGTCGTATATCCCGCTACCAAAATACTTAGCTTGGAAGAAAGCATGGAGCAACTCATCGACCAGGTGGCAAACGAGGCTATGGTGGTAACCGACCAACGCATCAACGCACTAGTTGGCCACTATCTGCAACACGCTTCAGAAGGAATATCGCGCATGGTTGGCGCACCAACACGAAGACAACGCTCAATCGACTGGCTAGGATCACCCTGGAAGTGGGTAGCGGGATCGCCGGACAAATCGGATTGGAATGCCATTTTGAAAGAGGAGGACAGCTTGGCAAGAAACAACAATCAGCAGATTCGCATCAACATTAAGTTGTTCGACACAACACACGAGTCGCTCCAGAAGTTGAACGACGTTATCGGGAGAGTCAACGCAATAGATGGGGACTTCCACGTGACGACGGCCGTTCTCCATAAAGCAATTATTATAGCGGACCAGGTCAATGAAATACTGAGGGCCTGCCAACTTGGAAAAACTGTAGTGGTCAACACGAATCTCCTGGACCACGACGAGGTCGACACAATACTGGCGGAGGTGGACAGCCTCCCTTATCAAAACGTTGTCGAGGCCGTCGAATTCTCTAAACCAACAATTCTGACAAACGGGACTGCTCTTTTGTACATCTTGGCTATGCCCAAGGTAGTGAATAGGAGGTACAGACTAATGAGGATCTACCCAACGATATCCGATGCGAAACAAGTTGTTCTGAAATACAACACATTGGCGATGGACCGCCTGGAAACATACGCCCTCCTCGGAAAGTGTATATCCATCGGCAACACAACGGTCTGTCGAGAAAAGGACTTGTTGAAATTGGAGGAGGACGGTTGCATACCCAGACTGTTAAAAGGAGATCAGGCCGAATGCGACTATCTGATGATCAACCAGGAAAAGGTATACCTAATCGATGACGGCACACTCTTCCTAACCAACTTCAATGGAACGATATCCACACCAGCCAAGAAGTACAAATTAGAGGGATCGTACGTCATACAATTTGAAAACGAAACAATCTCAATCGGCGACCGGAACTACAGCAGCTACTCTTCAACACACCTTATGGCAATGCCCGCCGTGCTAACCCAGGTAAAAACAACGGGTTACGAGCTCTCGCTGAAATATGTACACGAATTCAGCATGGAAAACCTAAAGAAGTTATCTGTGATGTCAGATGAGATTTGGATATCCTTTTCAGTGGAGATAGTCATAGCCTTCTCCATTATGACAACGGTATTCATCGTTTGGAAGAAGATAACGTCGACCAAAGGAATCTCTAAACTGCGGGACCCGCCTGCAAACCTGGAAGCGCTGGATACTCTGGAACCCGCAACCAAAGCCTAATAATCTGTGGGACACAGATCTTGTGGTGGGGAGGAGTTAACACCGGCCAAGCGCCCCCTTCCCTTCACCGCCTCTCGACCCGGATACCAGACACCGCGACTTCCCTCATCACCCCACTCAGCCAACCCGACGACCAGCAGAGACACAGCAGCGGTAGTGCAAACACCAAACGTCAGCGGCGTCAGAGCGACAGCGCAGCGACAGAACGTCAACGGCAGAATTGCACCGGCAGAATTGCAACGGCAGTAGCGTGAGAATGGAAGAGCACTGACCGCCCGCTAGCTGCCTCAGCAATACCTGCCGCTACCCCTTCCCATGCGGCCAACCCAAAATGCAGAGCTAGCACCTGGAGGTTAGCAACACGTTGGCCCAAATATCCAGAACCGCTGCTATCAGCAGCGCGACAATGGAAGAGCACTGACTGATCGCTAGCTGTCTCAGCCATAGCTTCCCCTCCCCGTGCACACGGACGGAAATGCATCACCAGCACCTGGAGCATAGCAACACTTTGGCCCAAAACCCCCAAAACCGCTGCTGTCAGCATCGGACTGCTGCAACCGCTCTGCCAGCGTTATGCAGCCAACAAGCCAGCCAAACTTATGATTTAGAATTACTTCGATTTGTACCCCCAAAGCCAGCAGACCATTATCATTTGCAAATAAAACCATTGTAACGTATAAAAACGATTACTGTTTTATTTTAAAGTAGCGTCGTAGAAAATTAAGATTGAGCTGTGAAGAAGAAGGACGAAGGGACTTGTAATTGGAACCGCGAGGATGCAGATAACATTAACTAGGTAATATCCGGGGGAATACTCCCCCCTCTGGCCATAACTGGCGCCCGAACAGATTCCACTTTCTTTCGAAAGTGGGACCCAAGGATCCCCCGAAAAAAAGAAAGAAAAAAGAAACAAATAAAGTGAAAAATATGTGAATAAATAAAAACTAAAATATCCAAAAAATATGAAAGCGTTGTGCGTGTTCGTGTAAAAAATATAATTGGAATTGAATCACATTTACCCGCTGCGGTGACTATGCTTAGAGCTGGCATTCCCCACGGGCGCAAAAAAATTTGTGAATAAACTTAGTACCTGCCGCGGCGATCTGTCCACGTACCCTGTGACGCGGCATATTCGCGGGCACAAAACACTAAGTAATATAAAACAAAAGAAGCGATAGTCCACTGCGGCGATAAGTCCACACCATTGGGTAGCTTATTCGCGAGTGTAAAAATTGCAATTTTAATTAAATAAACACAGATAACCGCTGCGGCAATTAATTTGCGAGCGGCAAAAATTATAAACCAATTTTGAAATAAAAAAAAGAAGAAAATTTTTTCCAATTATAAAAAATGTGTCGTGTAAGTGGCTGGAAAGGCTAACGGATGTGGAATGCATTCAGAAAATGCTGCCCAGTGGATTGTGTGGCAACCGTACCTTAGTAGGCACAATGCCAAAACAGATAAATACGGACCACCGCGCCGATAAACACAATTACACAGAAATACAAAAATAAAGTACCAAAACAAAGAAAAAGAAAACACGAATTTTATTAAAAATCGCACAACGCTCAAACGAAAATTACAATTTTTTTCCCCAAACAAAAAGAAAATCACATACTAATTATAATCTAATTTCAGAATAATAATCCTGTAAGAGAGAAAACAGAAGACATCGAAAAATTGAAAAACTTAAAAATTACTACCAAAAAAACAAGAAAAAGGAGGAAAATACTGAGGATAAGTGAAACGATTCTTTATACGCACGTCTGTTAATACTAATAAAAAATATAAATAAAGTTGAAATTAATTAACAAAAACGCGGAAAACTGTTGCTAAATTCCCTGCTTCGACCCACAATTAATTAAAGAGGAAAAAAAAACTCGGAGAAAAATTTAACAATAAAAATGGAGGAAATGAAAGAAGTTTTGAACCGCCTTGATGCTACCATTTCGGCCTTAACCACTCAGATGGTGGGCATGAAGGAAGAGGTTAGGAAAATTGGAAATAGGGTGAACGTCTTAGAGACTGACTTCGAGCGACGCAACCCGGTACCAGAGATACCGCTACCACTAATGCGTCCGCGTACGGAGTACGAACTCAAGGAGTCTTCGGCCGTACCGGATTGCGTAAGGGAGCTTGTGACTTTCGAGGAAGATTCCGAGAAATACTACTCTTGGATTAGTAGGGCTCAATCCATTGTTAACGATTTCGAGGTCGTACGGGAGAAACCCCTATATAGGTCAGTCCTTATTCAGATTAGGCAAAAAATTAGGGGCAACGCTGACATGGCACTCAATGCCTATAACGTGCGGGAAGACGATTGGGCAGAGGTCAAACGGGTATTGGCATTACACTTTGCCGATAAACGAGATGTTGGTACGCTTGAGTACGAACTAGCTCAAATGACCCAGGGAAGCCAAAAACTGGACGATTTCTACCTTAAGATCAATAATCATGTCTCGCTCATAATGAATAAAATTAAGAGCATGAATTATTCTACAGAGATAACCGATGCTTTTCTTGCCGGTCAAAGGGACAAAGCCCTTAATGCTTTTATAAGGGGAGTAAACGGCGACGCTTCTAGGCTACTAATAATCCGTAAGCCTGCGGACGTCAACGAGGCATACTCTATTTGCCTAGAATTACAAAAATGGAATCGAGGAACCCTGCACCAAGGGCGCCTTTTTTTAGACAGACCTTTAGCCAAAGTCACCAGAATTATAGACCTATCGAACCAAGGTTCCCCCAGACGAATCAGTTTAACAATAACCATTTAAATCATAGGGTACAGATTAATTCGGGACACAACTTTGCTCCCAGCGGAAGCCCGCTGAGCCCCCCAAGATTCTAGGGAGCTAGAGCAATCAAACATGAGTCAAACCATTCAGGCCAAAGTTACAGATCAAATTTTAACTCGCGTCAAGGAGAGGCCGGTGGCATCAAACGAAGCCCGAGCGCTAATTCTAATTTAAACCCCTTCCGTAAAGCCCAAAGGCTTTACCATATCCAGTCCACTCCATCATCAGACCCCGTTCCCAACGAGTGTTGTCAACAACATTCTGGTAATGAGGGGGAGGAGATGGAACACCCATGTCAAGGGGTAGAACATTGCTCTCCCTTGGAGGAGATACAGTGTATTGGCGACGGTGAACAAAATTTTATGACCGACGCCTCTCTAGTATACCATACATAGAGTATGGGACCAAAACAGGAGCCAAGCTACAATTTCTAATAGACACCGGCGCTAACAATAATTTTATAAGCCCCAAGAACTCCGCCGGCTCTATAGCATTAAATGTTAAAATGACGCATTGTATCACTGGACAATTTTTTAAGCCGATTGGGAACAATACCGTTCTCACCTTTTTTGTCCTTCCCGGACTAACATCATTTGACGGCATCATAGGAGACGACACCCTAAGAACTTTAAAAGCCCTGATCGACAAGAAGAACGACCTCTTGACAATATCACCCGATATTAAGATTCCCATTCTTGCTAAAAAATCCTTAAATGTACACCTACTGTTAGATAAAAAGCACCCTGAATCTGCAAAGGAAGCTTTAAACGCTCTTATTAGCGAGTATTTCAAAATCTTCGAGCCACTCTCACATGGAGAGGCCGTAGACACGAACCATAGGGCTGAGATTCGCACAAGCACATCAGACCCTATATACACAAAGAGCTATCCCTAGCCTACCAACATGAGAGGGGAAGTGGATAGACAGATAGAAAAACTTTTGCGAAATGGGATCATCAAACTATCTAAAAGTCCCTATAACTCCCCGGTCTGGGTAGTACCAAAGAAACCCAAACCGAACGGAGAAGAGCAATACCGCATGGTCATCGATTTTAAGCGCTTGAATGCTGTAACGATTGCAGACACTTATCCTATACCGGACATAAACTCCATTTTGGCAAGCCTAAGGAAAGCCAAATATTTCACTACTCTCGATTTAACCTCGGGATTCCATCAGATTTATATGTTGGAGTCTAATACCCCAAAAACAGCATTCTCTGCAATGAATGGGAAGTACGAATTTCTTCGCCTTCCTTTTAGTCTAAAAAATGCCCCAGCGGTGTTTCAAAGAATGATCGATGATGTGTTACGGGAACATATCGGCAAAATTTGCTACGTGTACATAGACGACATAATAGTTTTCAGTGAGGACTATGAAAGCCACTGGCAAAACCTTCGCGCTGTCTTCAGGAACTCACTCCTATCAACTCACGTTGAATTCTTAGGATATGTAGTAACTGCTGATGGTATCAAAGCAGACGATAAAAAGGTAGAGGGTGTTACAAAAATTAAACCACTTACCAATGTAAAGGAATTAAAGAGTTTTCTCGGCATGACATCTTACTATAGGAAATTTATTAAGGATTATGCAAAGGTCGCGAAACCACTAACTAACTTGACTCGAGGAGAGTCCGCTAGGGTTAAGTCGTCACAGTCGGCAAAAGTTCTCATTGAACTCGACGAGGCCGCGATTAAAGCCTTCAATGATTTAAAATCTATCCTTTCATCCTCAGAGGTTTTGGCATTTCCAAATTTTTCTAAACCCTTTCACTTAACCACTGACGCGTCGAATTATGCTATCGGGGCAGTCCTTTCTCAAGTAGACGCTGGGATCGGCCAATAGCGTATATCTTCCGGTCCTTGACTCAGACGGAAGAAAACTATGCCACCAATGAAGAGGAAATGCTCGCCATAGTGTGGGGCCTAGATAATCTTCGGTCTTATTTGTATGGTGCCGGGTCCATCAAGATTTACACCGATCACCAGTCTTTAACATTTGCCCTAGGCAATAGAAATTTTAACGCTAAGTTAAAAGGTTGGAAGTCCCGTATTGAGGAATATAATTGCGAACTAATATACAAACCAGGGAAGTCGAATATAGTGGCCGATTCACATTCAAGGGTTACAACGTACATTAACCATCTGGGCTCTGGCACCGATACCGCCTCCGAGTCAGATTCTGTAGCAACAATTCATAGCGCTCTTCAAGACGCGTCTCATTTAATCCCCCACGTTGAAACACCGATTAACGCCTACCGAAATCAACTTATTTTTCATCCAGGCCTGTCCGATTACTCATGGGAACAACTCAATTCCAATTAACAACTATACCTCTTCTAAGCTTCTAGACTCACTAAAAAAGTACTTAAAACCTTCAGTAATCAATGGGACTAAAATTTCGGACGATTACCTACAACTCCTTTAAACCTGTCGCTTTCAGAGTTTTTTTGCATCGACAAATTCTCCAAATTTGCTAAACTTTTCCCCTTACAATCGAAATCAGCAATCCATCTTCGCGAAACACTATTGGATGCACTCCATTACTTCACGGCGCCTATAATGATAGTTACTGATAACGAAAGAGGCCTTTGTAATAACTTGAAGGTATTTTTGTATTTTGTTTTTAGAAATGAATATAGACTTGAACGTTAGTGCAGTTTGAGTGTAGGTTTTATAATGTTCTTTTATTTTAAGTCAAAATGTTCTCTTACCCTAAGTACATAAGCTCAGCGCGCACTGCGCTGCCGGTTGAGCCGGCATCGGCGCCACTGCATTATATATTTCTTATATGTATATGCTTATGCTTAGGTGACAATGGACATGCATGCTTGTCTTACGTAAATGTATTGGGAGAGTCTTATGCATACATGTCTTGAGTGCATTCGGTCAGCGTGGGAATGCTGACTTAGCCAAACTCATAATGGGCGATCATATTTCGCTCACTTAAATTGGTTTATTTATTTGTTTATATTGCAACAATATGTTGCTGCTGTATGCAAGCATGTTACAGTGTTACCTCGCTACATGTTTCTACATATGTGCATATTACACCTTCTATGCCCAACTGTCCTAAACTACCTTCGAACTTTGGACATTGAGCTATACCATACCATTCTTAACGCTCGCATATCTCAACGTAATAAAAATGTCAATACATATGCATACAGTTATTGGGTAAACATGGACCAACTCAATTAACTGAAGGGGGAAAGGGTTACAAGGAGTGTAACTTTGCAGGAATTGTTTTCTGAGAACATGTTTCTAAGACATTTCTATTCATATTTCAAAGTGTTTGGGATATCTGACTTTCAATATAGTTGAAGAACTGAATTGGATTGTTGGGAGGTCTAGGAGTATAATATTTCTGTATGCCCTTTAAGTATAAAAAGGAGAGCAGTCAAATATTTCAGCATCAGTTCGCCAGGATCACCAAAGTCACCATGAGCTTAATATCTGTGGAATTCGCCGATTCAATTCAGGCTTTGGAATTGTTGACGGACATTGAAATCGGTGACCTAGAAGAAATTGTTTTTTCAGACGATGACTATCTCTTTGAAAAAGTGGATGACTTAGAAAATAAGTATCTAAATTTACTGAAAGCTGAAGATGAGTTTTTAATAAATGTTCACAATAGCTTAGATATTTAAATAAAAAAAAAAAATTTTTAAAATTCAAATGTAAAAATCTTTTATTTTGTCACGCCCATATTAACTAATATAAATTAAACACATATTTACTTTATCAACAAATGTGTTTATATAATTATTTACTTTATTTCAGTGATTTTGTTTTCATTATATAATGAAATCAATATTTAATTATCTGAAATAAAGTTATATAGTCTGAAATACTTTTCTTGTATTTTTTATATTCTTCTCATTCCATTTTCTAGATTATAATATATATTCATAATGTTTGCTGCCTCCCTTTCGTACTCAAAATTTGTATGACATCCACAAGTGTCGATTCCTTCCGTAGCTGAATCCTTACTCCAAATACATGTTTTTTGGTGTACACCATGGATAACAGTTATCATTTCAACTTCTTCACACTCAAGTAGTTTTGTATTTATGTATAAAGAGAAGTCGCAGATAGTGAAAATTTAGTAGAACTTCATTAAACTGATTGAGAAACAATTTAATTTGATCCCAATACATAATGCACATCCAAGACTTTAAGTTTAAAAAAAAGAAATGATGCTCTTTACCACCAGCTTACCGAATTTATTCTAAAAAAAATTCTAGTTTTCTTCAACTTTTCTACCCTGTCTTGTAGATATCTTAAATCCTGCAAATGAAAAGTCATTAATTTCAATTAATTCCAAGTCCACAAAAGTCAAACAATCTTTATCTTGAAAAAAAAACTATTTCTACTCTCTTCTAACTACAGGTCATCTATTGGTTTTCCTTTTCTTGAAAAATCTGCATCTTGAAGAAACTATTTATGATGTATTCTAACCAAAGGACTTTATTTTTAAAACAGAGATTCTATTTGGTTTCGAACCATCCCAAACTATCTAGGAATCTATCTGAGCTGCTATCTTTTGAAACCTAGAAGTGTAACTCCCAGGCTTTTAAAATTTTTGAACGCCCACTTTAAAATTTTTGTACAAAATCGGAGAATTTAATTAGTTTTCCAAGTCATTCTCGGTACAACATTGTTAGTTTGAAAACTTGAAAAGAAGCAAACAACTAAAAGTATAGTGAAGTGTATTAAATAAATATATATATATTTATCAAGTATCATAAAATAAATAAAAAAAAAAATCAAATAATAAAATAAAAAAATAAAAACAAAAGCAAAAACAATAAAAACAAAAACAAAAATTAAAAAAACAAGCAAAATGAATAATCAATTCGAGTTTTGTCACTCGTGACTATTGTTTGTTATTAAGAACAAGTGGACAAACCATACCCGCACGGAAATGCATAAGAAGAATGCAATTCAAGGAAGGATTCTCCATACATGTATGTTAACGATGGATCGGAAATCCAATTACCTGAACACTTAATGAGTGAAGCAGGATATTACTCACACATCTCAGAACATTATTAGAGAGTTATATATCGGTAAAAGTAAATTTCGAATTATTTGCCGACTATATACTCTTTTTAGAATGAAACGGAAGAAATTAAGATTAAAAGTTTTCAGAGGAAAGTGACCATTATGAATCCAGTTCTCGTTTTGGATTCTTTTTCTTGAAGCCTACTATGGAAATAGTAGGAAAAACACAAGTATTCCAAGAAAAATATAGCGGAATGGCATTGATCAAAATAATACGCCTAGAAAAATGAATGTGAACCAATATACACCTTTATCAGGTTCGTCGTATATCCCGCTACCAAAATACTTAGCTGGAAGAAAG
>NW_024572781.1:0-1741 GCF_018153835.1 Drosophila eugracilis | reverse complement strand
TAGTTACTCGAATCTGGGATGGCATATCTCGTTCGATTCCTTGTTAAAAATTTCTAACAAAACTGCATTCTGGCAGGTGACGAAGAAATTTTGATCCATTTTCTCACTTAAATGGATGATATTACCAATTATCAAATATGAGAACTTAAATTTTCCCATTTTTTCTTAATTTGAGTTGCAGTATTATTACTACCTAAGCTAAGCTATCAATAGTTACTCAGATCTCTGGAATGCGGCATATCTCGTTCGATTCCCTTGTTAAATTTCTAACAAACTGTCATTCACAGCTAAAATTGCGCATTTTGATCCATTTACTCGCGAAAATGGACAATAATACCGTTATCAAATAGTGCCAACTTAAATTTTCCCATTTTTTCCAATTTAAGTTGCAGTATTACTTGCTATAACTAAGCCAATAGTTACTCGAATCTGGAATGGCATAGGTCTCGTTCGATTCCTTGTTAAATTTCTAACAAAACTGCATTCACAGCTAAAATTGCGAATTTTGATCCATTTCTCGCGGAAAATGGACAATATTACCCGTTATCAAATATGCCATCCCTAAATTTTTCCCATTTTTTCTGAATTTAAGTTGCAGTATTATTGCTATAACTAAGCCAATAGTTACTCGAATCTGGAAAGGCATATCTCGTTCGATTCCTTGTTAAATTTCTAACAAAACTGCATTCACAGCTAAAATTGCGAATTTTGATCCATTTCTCGCGAAAATGGACAATATTACCGTTATCAAATATGCCAACTTAAATTTTCCCATTTTTTCTAATTTGGGTTGCAGTATTATTGCTATAACTAAGCCAATAGTTACTCGAATCTGGAATGGCATATCTCGTTCGATTCCTTGTTAAATTTCTAACAAAACTGCATTCACAGCTAAAATTGCGAATTTTGATCCATTTCTCGCGAAAATGGACAATATAACCGTTATCAAATATGCCAACCTAAATTTTCCGATTTTTTCTAATTTAAGTTGCAGTATTATTGCTATAACTAAGCCAATAGTTTCTCGAATCTGGAATGGCATATCTCGTTCGATTCCTTGTTAAATTTCTAACAAAACTGCATTCACAGCTAAAATTGCGAATTTTGATCCATTTTCTCGCGAAAATGGACAATATTACAGTTATCAAATATGCCAACTTAAATTTTCCCATTTTTTCTAATTTAAGTTGCAGTATTATTGCTATAACTAAGCCAATAGTTACTCGAATCTGGAATGGCATATCTCGTTCGATCTCCTTGTTAAATTTCTAACAAAACTGCATTCACAGCTAAAATTGCGAATTTTTGATCCATTTCTCGCAAAAAATGGACAATATTACCCCGTTATCAAATATGCCAACTTAAATTTTTCCCATTTTTCCTAATTTAAGTTGCAGTATTATTGCTATAACTAAGCCAATAGTTATTCGAATGTGGAATGGCACTATCTCGTTCGATACCTTGTTAAATTTCCTAACAAAACTGCATTTTACAGCTAAAATGCGAATTCGGATCCATTTCTCGCGAGGGAATGGACAATATTGCCGTTATCAAATATCCCAATTTAGAATTTTCCCATTTTTCCCCTAATTTAAGTTGCACGATATTATTATAACGCTAAGCCAATAGTTACTCGAATCTGGAATGGCATATCTCGTTCGATTCAGTTAAATTTCTAACAAAACCGTATTCAAGCGAAATTATGAATTTTGATCCATTTCTCGCGAAAATGGACAATATT
>NW_024572780.1:0-9724 GCF_018153835.1 Drosophila eugracilis | reverse complement strand
ATTGAAATTTTCATGTTTGCGTATGTGACATGTTTTACCCACTTGTTCTCTTAAAATATATGGTCAAAACCGAATGGCATTCTTAGGAATTCGTATTTCCCGTTGTTTATTGAAAACGAGGTTTTCTGAAGGTCTGGTTAATTCATGAGAATCTGATGAAATCCAGATTCCAAGTCAATTGGTGAAAAGTATTTGGGTTTCCCAAGATTTGACAAAATCACTGAAGGGTCCTGCATTGGATATCTATCTGGTATTGTATTTTCATTAAGTTTTTAATAATCAATTACGAGTCTGAGTTTTGGAGTTCCGTCTTCATTGAAACCCTTTTTTGGTACTACTAGTACTGGTGAATTATAAGGACTTCTACTTGACCTCATAATATATTCTTTTAACATTCGACTTATTTCAGAATTTACAAAATCTGAAGCTGATTGAGCATAAGGATATTGTTTGCTGTAAATGACCCTATCAATTACGGTGTTTATCTGTCCTAAATGGAATTTGCATATTTATTTTTGAATGCTCTTCATTGATAATATTTAATATTTCGTTATACAACGACGATATTTTTATGTTGTTTATTCTTTGATTGTCGGGTAGTTCAACGACGGCGTGTTCAGAAGTTTTAAATTCCAAACTTTTATTTTTGTCGGACTTTTCAACGACGGCGTGTTCAGGATTTGTATATCCCAAACTATATTCGCTTTGATTACCCATTTCAGATTCGGATCTGATTTGAGCTTTTTCATCAAAGTATTTTTTTAATAAAAATTCTTTTAATGGAAGAATGGTGTTTTCTTCTGTTAAAGAATGTTGATTTAATATGTTTTCGTTATCATAATTTTATTTTTCTTCTATTCCATTATATTTAATTACTCCCTTAGCTGTATCAATTACCGCTCCTATTTTATTTAATAGGTTATAGCCGACCAGTAAATCTGAGTCAAGCCCATCTATTTTATAAAAAGTATATGGTGTATCAAAAATAGTTATTTTATGATAACATTTAATTATTGAATATCCATTCACTGTGGATACTCTTTTGTAAATCGGAAGCTTGTTCTTATTTTTATAAATACCTGTTCTTATATAACACGAGGTTGCCCCAGTGTCAATTAATATTTTTAATTTTCTATTTATTTTTGGATCATATCATCAATAAATAGGGTAAGCCTACTCCTGGCTGTTGTCTAAAAAATGTTCCTCTTCAATGTTATTTAATCTCATTGCCTTGTTAACCGGTTGGTTAACAGTTCCAGTTGATACCCCTTTATTTTGGGCTTGGCTTTGCTGAGTGTTCTGAGTCTCAAATTTTTTTGTTTGATCCCACTTGTTCTGACTATAATTATTATTTTGATATTTATTATAGCCTTGATTATAGTTGTTGGCCTTATTCTGAAACTGGATAGACTCGTCTACCTCCATTGGTTCCGGCTTATTTTGTGGCTACCTGTAGGTGTTCCACAGTTTTTTTTGGCTATTATTAAATCTACCCTGATTCCAAAAATTATTTTTATTCTGGTTGTTGTCATGATTAAACCTTAAGTTACTATTGTTTCTCTGGTTACTGTAACTATTGCTTTGTTGTCTTGTCCTGTGGTTGAAATGTGTTTGTCCATTTCCACTAGAGTTTGGCTCGCTAAGTTTTCTCTGAGTAGAAGAGAAACTATTTGCGAAATGAGCCCTCATATTGTTGCTTTCTAATTCTTGAACTATGACCATTGCATTTGGTAGGTCTGGTGGATTCATTGAGAAAATAGTATCTGAAATTTGGCCGTTGAGGCCGGTAATGAAAACTCTAAGAGCTGTCTTCCTGTGTTTCTCATTCATTTCCGCTGTTATAGGTTTATTTCTACCGTAGGTCATAATAGTTTTATTAATTGGCAGAGTTAATTTTCTATTAACTGTGCCATAATAATCCATTATGGATAATTTTCCCTGGCTCAATACACTTAATTCCTATTCAATAATGTGAATTGGTCGTTTGTCGCTAAAGACGAAGTCATGTCTGGCCATTATGGCATCGAAATTTAATACAATACCGTTATGGGTTAAGGCGTCGTTTGCCATTCCTGTTATTTTGTTTCGTAATATAGATAAGGCAGAATAAAATCTTTCACTCCCTCTGGCATATTGCCCCATGGCTATTTCTGCCGATTCTCTCCAGCTTAGATATTTATCCTCTTCACCTTTATATTCCCTAACAGATTTGATAATCTCATAAGATGTGTCGCATTTTATATTTGGATCTATAATCTCTATCAAATTTGGTAATTTGGCCGAAGCGAACGGCTATTTACGAATATACGCTTAAACCGATACGAATTTCTTTGTATTAATAAAACCTTCAGCCGTTTGCCTTCTGCGCAGTGAACTAAACTGTGTAGCTTTTGTTTCTTTTGTTTAAACTCTCAATTTACTTAAATTATTTTCACATTCTCCTATTTCTCGTCTTTCGCGATAAACGGTTCCTCTCCCGCTCGCGTCTCTCTCGTGTTGTTTATCTATACCTTATCTTGATTTCAATCTACTCCCCCGCTCCCTCACACCTTTCATAGTGTGCATATCTAAAACTTATCTTGTTTTTATTCTTCTTTTTCTGTTCTCACACAGTGGGCTTTTTTCGATTAAATAGTGCTTAAAAATAAAAATTATAAATCATTATGTCTGAAATTGTCTGCTACTTAAAATCTTGTAACAAAATAATTACAACTAACCAGCCAAGCGTTTTGTGTTGGCTTTGTGATAATATGGTTCATGCCAAATGTGCCAATTTCCGTGCCACCGTATCGGATGTTTTGGCACGAGGCGATTCCGGCTTACATTTTTGCTGTGAAAGTTGTCGGGGGACTCAAAGGGAAATGAGATCTTTTATGCGGCAGACAAAAAATGGTTTTCGTGAGGTGCTCGGCGCTTTTCGTAAAGCCAACGATTTGCTCACGGCGCTGGACACCCAATTTAATAATGTCCAATTGTTAAATGAGTCTCCAAAGCGTAAAAAATCAAACTCTTGTGTGCCGCAGATCATTAGTTCCCTTCTCGCTCCCACTTCTTACCTTCAGAATACTGAAGTGTCGCCGCAGCTGTTTGGAACGCCTTTGGACAAAACACTCCGGTGAGTACGAAAAATTCGGGATCCGAATTTTCTGGACATGATGGTAGGAAATCGTTAGATAGTTTGTCTGCTTCAAGGCTCCTGGCTCCTACAGAGCCAATCTCCATTAACATCAACCCACCCGATACACTGCAGGGGAATTTCGTGCCCGGACTACCGGCGTGCACTGGCGGTGCAGTATCAGAACCTGCTACACCAAAGCCCCTAAAGGTAATCCCACCTGAGAAACATATATTTGTTTCCCGGCTTTCCGAGGATACGTCTGAGTCAGACGTATTGGCATACATACAAGCCAGAACGAAAGCCGACATTAAGGTGGATAACATAACTAAATTTAAATATCATTATAACAGAATAGTATCATCATTTAAGATTCGCGTCCCCTCGGTGGAATTTGACAAAATGTGCTCAACCAAGTTCTGGCTGGAACACATTTTCGTCCAAGAAGATCGACCGGGACATAAAAAAAAGAAAATTAATCGACCTGCGGCGGTAAAACTGCCTCAAACAAAAGCCATTGAGCAAACCCTCGCAATAAACTAACATCGTCTCTCATTCTTTCCTATCAGAACACAAGGGGGTTGCGTACTAAGCTTCCTACTTTGTTTTCTGAGAGCTTTTCTTTTGCATTCCAAATAATTGTTTTTACCGAAACATGGCTGGCTTCGGAAATTCTTAGCTCTGAAATTTGTCCGAGAAGGTATGTAATATACAGGCTTGATCGATCACTCGGATCTGGGGGTGGAGTGTTAATTTCTGTCGACTCTAAACTTGTATCCGAGGAGATTAACCTTCAATTCGGCGATATCGAATTCATTTGTGTTAAACTTGCGCTTCCTGGTAGGTTTTTATTTATTACATGTTCTTACATCCCTCCCAAGTCCGACCCATCCACGTATGAGTTGCACCTAGCGGCCATACAGTCCGTTTTTACGTTATTATCAGATGTAGATCAGTTAGTGGTTCTGGGTGATTTTAACATACCACAAATTAACTGGTCAAAAAATGAAAATAGTTTAGCTTTAACACCTTCCTCACATAATGATTTTATTGCAGGTATGTTAGACATGACCCTGGAACAAATTAACCATGTTAAAAACTCTTTAGGTCGGTTACTCGATCTATGCTTTATCTCAGATTCGGACTCCGTATATATATCTAGGGTTTCACCACTTACACGCCCTGAAGATCTTTATCATCCCACTTTGGAGCTGGCGATCGATGTTGGACCACTCCAAACGACTGAGCCTACTAGGGCTGTCAAAAAGGTTCGATGTTTTAGCATGTCAGACTTTCTTAAACTTAATATTCTTATCTCTGATTTTGACTGGTCTGATCTCTACGCATGCAATGATATGACTTCAGCTTTAAACATATTCTACCGTGCATTAAACCTAATTTTTGATATATGTGTTCCGATGAGGTACCCGTCCAGAACGGATAATCCTCCTTGGTATACCAAGGGCTTAAGCACCTTAAAAAATATAAAGTTCAGGCTTCAGAAGAAATACTTAAAAACTAGAACTCCGCTTAGTTACTCTCAATACTTAATTGCTCGGTCAAATTTTACCGTGCTTAACGCTCAGTGTTATAAAAATTATTTAGCTCGTTGTAGGACCCAATTTACACAGGATCCGAAACAGTTTTATAATTTCGTTAAGACTAAGCGTAAACCTAAAACGTTTCCTTCAGCACTAACGTTTGTAAACTCAACGGCGAGAACTGATCAGGCAATAGCCGATATGTTTGCCAAGTTTTTTCAAACCACATATTCACCTTCGACAACCGCTAGGCAGCCTTATGTCTACGGTGTGCCACAATCGAACCTCGTCACGCGACCTTTTCTATCTAAGAGTGGTATTCTTAAGGATCTTCAGAGTATTAAGCCGACCTACTCTCCGGGCCCCGACGGCGTTCCCGGCTGTGTGCTTAGGTACTGCGCGTCTTCCATTTGCAATCCTCTTCTCAAATTGTTTAACCTCTCGCTTGAAACGTCTACGTTTCCCCCTATTTGGAAGGAATCTTTCATCATTCCTTTACACAAGAAAGGGAAAACTTCGGATGCTGGTAATTATAGAGGTATCTCTAAATTATCAGCAATTCCTAAACTCTTTGAGAAAATTATTGTGCCTCATTTGTAACACCAGTGTAGATCAATAATATCTCCATATCAACATGGTTTTATGGCTCGACGGTCTACAACTACAAACTTGCTTGAATTTACCTCTTATGTAATTACTGGGTTCCGAAAAAGTCTTCAGACAGATGTCATCTACACTGACTTTAGTAAAGCATTTGACTCTGTAAATCACTCACTTTTAGTTCATAAACTTGACTTAATCGGATTCCCATGCGATCTTCTTAAGTGGGTTGAAAGTTATCTGACTGGTAGAACGCAACGTGTTTTATTTAAAGATGTCTTGTCTGGTCCGATTTATGCTTCATCCGGTGTCCCCCAGGGAAGCCATTTAGGTCCGCTATTTTGAACATTATTCATAAATGACCTTCCAATCGCTTTAACAAATTCTTTTATTTTAATGTACGCAGATGATGTGAAACTTTGTATTCAATATAATGTTGCGTGCTACCAGAGAAAACTACAATCTGACCTTAACAACTTTCAATTTTGGTGCTCTGCAAACTTATTAAATCTTAACGGCTCTAAGTGTAAAGTAATGACCTTCAGTCGCTCTAAGCCGTTAATATCCACTTATACACTTTGTGGTGTAACCCTAGATAGAATTAAGCTAGTAGACGACTTAGGTGTCCTATTGGATGCCAAACTTACATTTTCCGACCACATATTTTCCATGGTTAACAAAGCCAGAGGTGTGTTAGGTTTTATAAAAAGATGGTCGAAAGAATTTAATGACCCTTACGTAACTAAAACTTTATTTGTCTCTCTCGTTCGTCCGATCTTAAAGTATGGATCTTGCGTCTGGAACCCCCAGTACGCGGTCCACTAAGACCGTATGGAATCAATTCAAAAAAGCTTTCTCTTATTTGCTCTTCGTGGCCAAAATTGGGATGCAAACTTACATCTTCCCTCCTATAAAAGCAGACTATTACTAATAAACTTACCTACCCTTGCTAACCGTAGGACAATGCTTGACGTTGTTTTTATTAACAATCTTATTAGTGGGGACATTGATAGTCAAGCCCTAATAGGTCGCTTAAGCATCAATGTGCCCGCTAGACCCACTAGAAACTATATTCCCTTATCCTTGAGTCATTGCAGCTCGAACTTTGCCATTCATGAACCATTTAGGGTATTATGTTCGAGTTACAATACCCTCTACAACGTTATATCCAATACTTCTCCTACTAACATAAAAATCGTCTTACTAAACCACTTAGCTCATATTTAATTAATTTATTTATTTAATATTCCACTCGGTACTATCCGCGTGTTCCGAGCCGTACGATAGACGGCAGCGCCCCTCGGTCGGTTGGGCGGGATGTAGGTTGCACGTTAAGCAACGGGAGTCGCGAAAAAAAAAAAAAAAAAAAAAAAATCCTCAACCGATTTAATTTTGTGAGAAAGCTGCGATCTTAAATTAACGATCTCGTCCTTTAATGGATTTAATTCTAAATTTACAATTTGCTTAATTAAATCTCCTACATTTAACATGGTGTTGGTTGTTATTGCCTGATGGCTTGTATTATCTTGTGGCTGACTCATGTAGGGTCTTTTATTTGCTCCAACCTGGCTTGTTGAAGGTTCTGAAACTTTGAGAAGTTTTCGAAATTTGAAATTAACTCTTCCACTTTGTAAATTTATATTTTCTTTCTTACAAAAAAAATTTTGTATAATAATAATAATAAATATATGATAATAACAATAAAAAAATAGTATCGCTCACGAATCGTCCTTATATTTTTTTTCTTCTCGTTGTTATTTTTCCTGTTGAGATCGTCCTTATCCTGAATGATGATCCTGATTGGGGTCGTCCATCCTTTTCTTGATTTTAGATTGGGTATTCCTTCCTTTCTATATTTGGCGAGGGATTGCCCTTCAGCCTTTTACTATTTGATTTTAAGCATTTGTTTAATTTAACTGTTTTTTTCAATGTTTATTTTTTGATGAGAGTTTTTTGTCACTTTTTGATTTTTATATTGTCCAAGCAGTGAATTTATGTTACGATCACTATTTTGTAATTTGAGATTTTAAGGGGATTATTTAATTATTTTCCACCTTAGTTTTTTTGATCAACACAAACTTTTTTATTTTTTTGCCGGTTGTATAGAGTTTAAGGGGATTATTGCATTTATTAATTTCCACCTTATTTTTATCAACACAGGCTTTATTTTATTCGTCGGTTGTATCGGGTTTTTGGCCGCACTAAATTCCTTTTTTCACTTTAAAACTTTTTTGTTTTTAATTTAAAGCTTGTTTTTTTAGAATTTTTTTTTAATCGCACGGCGCCACGTTGGACGCCAATTAAGTTTCTCACTCGTGATTTTTGTCAAAAAATTTTATTTTATTTTTTTAATCACTTAGTCACTATTAAAATTTTTTAATAGGTCGAACTTAGTCTTTTCACTGCTCGTTTACTTTTTAATTGATTATCACTTCTTCTTGATTCGGATCTCAAAAACGGACTCCCGATCTCTAGTTCAATGATCAATAATCAAACCTCGGCTAAAGAGAATTTATCCCCAAAAATTGATAAAGAGAATGGCTCAAGAGAGTCGGAAAATAGGATGATGCCATTTGCCAATTAAATTTGAATCTTGGCCGGAAATTGGTGTTTACATTAGCGGAGTTTAGGGACCGCTTTGGGGATCTTTTTGTTTACGTTAGCGGACTCGGGGCTCGCTTTGGGTATCTTTTGTTTACGTTAGCGGACTGAATGTTTCGTTAGCGGACTGGATGTTTACAGCATCCGTTTAATTTGGGCTGCGTAAAATTGATCTGGGTGGGAATGATTCGGAGGCCTGGTTGACAGAAATAGCTGACCACGGATTTATCTCGGATCTGTCAGAGTTATTTGGAAATTGGCTCTCGGCTTAAAGTTGTATATAAATTGGGTTAGAGCCCCTAAATAATGTGCCATTCTAAATTGAATCGTCCCGATTCATTGGAACTGATGGGTATATTGAATGTAATTGATGGGTTATTCGACAATGATATTTTTTTCTAGGGTATTTTCATTGTCGGGTATATTATTTATTTCATTATCGGAAATATTATTTTCTGGTTTAATTTCTATATGAATTTGCCATGGTTTGAATATTAAAAATTTTCTGAATTTGATTATAATCATAATAAATAAATATATAAATGTGAATATGATTAATAATAACTTACCTGGTATTTGAGTTTGTTTAATTTGAATAAATAGATTTAGTATGTTAATATTATCGTTATTATTATAGTCGGATACTAAAAAATCTTTATATTTTCGAGCTGTGATGTAATCCAATATCTTATTGTCTATATTGGTGTAGGAAATATTATTAATTTTAGTGGTGCCATTAAAGGTTATTAAATATGACCCATTTAAATGAGTGTCATTAACTGTATTTTCTCCATTTACAAAATTGGCTCCGTCTTGGATTACATCTACATTTTTATTTTTATACCCGTTACTCGTCGAGTAAAAGGGTATACTAGATTCGTTGAAAAGTATGTAATAGATAGAAGGAAGCGTTTGCGACCCTATAAAGTATATATATTCTTGATCAGGATCAATAGCGAAGTCGATTGAGCCATGTCCGTCTGTCCGTCCGTCCGTCCGCCCGTCCGTCCGGCTGAGATCTCAGGAACTATAGCAGATACAAAGTTAAGATTAAGCATGAAGATTCTTGAGGTCCCGGGACAGCGCAAGTTTATTACAGCATCCTGCCACGCCCACTCTAACGCCCACAAATCGCCAAAAATTAAAATTGCTGAAATCTCAGGAACTATTGCAGTTAGAAAGTTGAAATTCAAAAAGTATAATCTTTAAATGGCAGCACATCTTAAAGTGGTACTACTATCCGGCCACACCCACCCATACGCCCACAAGGCTCAAAAGACAGTTTTCGGATTTTTTAGAAAAGCTGATAACTGTAAGAGATAGAAAGTATTAAACATGTATGTTTTTATGACGCTCCCATTGCGAATTGTTTTTTTCCGATCAAGCCACGCCTACTATAACGCCCACAAAACCCGAAAAAACAAAAATGCACAAATCTTAAAAACTATAAGAGCTACAAAAGTTTGCTTAGGAACTAGTATTAAAGAGATCCCTCTGCAACTTTCCACGGAGTTGCATCTTGACACGCCCACTCTAACGCCCACAAACCGCGAAAAACTGTGGCGTCTATAATATTATTATGAATGCCTTCGTTTGACCTTGTATAACTTATTTCTGTTAACATCTATAGATTTACCAAAGATTTTTCAAATCGGACATTTATTTCGCTATTTATGAAGAAATTAAGGTTATAAGGCCTCACATGGGCAGTGACGTCACTATAAGCATACTCAACATACTCCCTCTGACAATAGGTGGCGCCTAGTGAATTTCCACTAGCAAAATAATATATTAAAATTTTGTAAAATAGTAACGGGTATCTTATAGTCGCGGCACTCGACTATAGCGTTTCCTCTTGTTTTCTCTG
>NW_024572779.1:0-5231 GCF_018153835.1 Drosophila eugracilis | reverse complement strand
TTTATGAGAATCGAGGAGGAGGACCTGGTACCTGTACCATCAAAAAAAAGTTCATGGTCACAAATTAGAAGAGAGACAAAGCGTACCATCAAAAATAAGATTGCAAGCGCTGGATGAACTTTTTTAGCGAGGTAAGCGACTATGGGCGTTGAGTGGGGAGTGGCATAGCTTTTACACTGTGGAAATATCTTGATTCTTTGCAAATTAAATCCGATTGTTTCTTATGAGAGCTATAGGATATAAACGTCCGATCATGGTCGGATTTTCAAACTTGATTCCGTACACATGTTGTAGGATGACTGTGAAAGTTTTAAGTCGTTAGCTTCTTAAAACTAAGCTTACAAACGGTATTGAAATAGACTTACAAGCGGACAAACAAACTTCTGACCAAAATTATAATACCCTCTGCATGGGTATATAAAATATAAAAATATAAAATATAAAATATAAAATATAAAAATATAAAATATAAAATATAAAATATAAAATATAAAATATAAAATATAAAATATAAAATATAAAATATAAAATATAAAAAATATAAAATATAAAATATAAAAATATAAAATATAAAATATAAAATATAAAATATAAAATATAAAAATATAAAAATATAAAATATAAAATATAATAAAATATAAAATATATAAAATATAAAATAAATAAAATATAAAATATAAAATATAAAAATATAAAATATAAAATATAAAATATAAAATAAAATATAAAATATAAAATATAAAATATAAAATATAAAATATAAAATATAAAATACATAAAAAATATAAAAATAAATATAAAATATAAAATATAAAATATAAAATATAAAATATAAAATATAAAATATAAAATATAAAATATAAAAATATAAAATATAAAATAAAATATAAAAATATAAAATATAAAGAAAATATAAAATATAAAATATAAAATATAAAATATAAAATATAAAATATAAAATATAAAATATAAAAATATAAAATATAAAATATAAAATATAAAATATAAAATATAAAATATAAAATATAAAATATAAAATATAAAATATAAAAATATAAAATATATAAAAATATAAAAATATAAAAAATATAAAATATAAAATATAAAATATAAATATAAAAAATATAAAATATAAAATATAAAATATAAAAATATAAAATATAAAATATAAAATATAAAATATAAAATATAAAATATAAAATATAAATAAAATATAAATATAAAAATATAAAATATAAAATATAAAATATAAAAAATATAAAATATAAAATATAAAATATAAAATATAAAATATAAAAACATAAAATATAAAATATAAAATATAAAATATAAAATATAAAATATAAAATATAAAATATAAAATATAAAATATAAAATATAAAATATAAAATATAAAATATAAAATATAAAATATAAAATATAAAATATAAAATATAAAATATAAAATATAAAAATATAAAATATAAAATATAAAATATAAAATATAAAAAATATAAAATATAAAATATAAATATAAAATATAAATATAAAATATAAAATATAAAATATAAAATATAAAAATATAAAATATAAAATATAAAATATAAAATATAAATATAAAATATAAAATATAAAATATAAAATATAAAATATAAAATATAAAATATAAAATATAAAATATAAAATATAAAATATAAAATATAAAATATAAAATATAAAATATAAAATATAAAATATAAAATATAAAAATATAAAATATAAAATATAAAATATAAAATATAAAATAAAAAATATAAAATATAAAAAATAAAAATATAAAATATAAAATATAAAATATAAAAAATATAAAATATAAAATATAAAATATAAAATATAAAATATAAAAAAATATAAAATATAAAATATAAAATATAAAATATAAAATATAAAATATAAAATATAAAATATATAAAATATAAAAATATAAAATATAAAATATAAAATATAAAATATAAAATATAAAAATAAAAATATAAAATATAAAATATAAAATATAAAATATAAAATATAAAATATAAAATATAAAATATAAAATATAAAATATAAAATATAAAATATAAAATATAAAATATAAAATATAAAATATAAAATATAAAAATATAAAATATAAAATATAAAATATAAAAATATAAAATATAAAATATAAAATATAAAATATAAAATATAAAATATAAAATATAAAATATAAAATATAAAAATATAAAATATAAAATATAAAATATAAAATATAAAATATAAAATATAAAATATAAAATATAAAATATAAAATATAAAATATAAAATATAAAATATAAAATATAAAATATAAAAATATAAAATATAAAATATAAAATATAAAATATAAAATATAAAATATAAAATATAAAAATATAAAATATAAAAAATAAAATATAAAATATAAAATATAAAATATAAAATATAAAATATAAAATATAAAATATAAAATATAAAATATAAAATATAAAATATAAAATATAAAATATAAAATATAAAATATAAAATATAAAATATAAAATATAAAATATAAAATATAAAATATAAAAAATAAAAATATAAAATATAAAATATAAAATATAAAATATAAAATATAAAATATAAAATATAAAATATAAAATATAAAATATAAAATATAAAATATAAAATATAAAAATATAAAATATAAAAATATAAAATATAAAATATAAAATATAAAATATAAAATATAAAATATAAAAATATAAAATATAAAATATAAAATATAAAATATAAAATATAAAATATAAAAATATAAAATATAAAATAAAAATATAAAATATAAAATATAAAATATAAAATATAAAATATAAAATATAAAATATAAAATATAAAATATAAAATATAAAATATAAAATATAAAATATAAAATATAAAAATATAAAATATAAAATATAAAATATAAAAATAAAAATATAAAATATAAAATATAAAATATAAAATATAAAATATAAAATATAAAATATAAAATATAAAAATATAAAATATAAAAATATAAAATATAAAATATAAAATATAAAATATAAAATATAAAATATAAAATATAAAATATAAAATATAAAATATAAAATATAAAAATATAAAATATAAAATATAAAATATAAAATATAAAATATAAAATATAAAAATATAAAATATAAAAATATAAAATATAAAATATAAAATATAAAATATAAAATATAAAATATAAAATATAAAATATAAAATATAAAATATAAAATATAAAATATAAAATATAAAATATAAAATATAAAAATATAAAATATAAAATATAAAATATAAAATATAAAATATAAAATATAAAAATATAAAATATAAAATATAAAATATAAAATATAAAATATAAAATATAAAAATATAAAATATAAAATATAAAAATATAAAATATAAAATATAAAATATAAAATATAAAATATAAAATATAAAATATAAAATATAAAATATAAAAATATAAAATATAAAATATAAAATATAAAATATAAAAATATAAAATATAAAATATAAAATATAAAATATAAAATATAAAATATAAAATATAAAATATAAAATATAAAATATAAAATATAAAATATAAAATATAAAATATAAAATATAAAATATAAAATATAAAATATAAAATATAAAAGTACAATTATGATGGTAAAAAATTAGACAATTCCTTAAGGTTTTAAATGCATGGCCCATACACAACGCTTTTATGAGAATCGAGGAGGAGACCTGTACCTGTACCATCAAAAAAAGTTCATGGTCACAAATTATGAGAATCGAGGAGGACAGCGCTGTACTATCAAAAAATAAGATTTCAAGCGCTGGATGAACTTTAGCGTGGTAAGCGACTATGGGCGTTGAGTGGGAGTGGCATAGCTTTTACACTGTGCGAAATATCTTGAATTTTGCAAATTATATCCGATTGTTCCTATGAGAGCTATAGGATATAGACGTCCGATCAGGTCGATTTTCAAACTTGATCTGCGTACACATGTTTTAGGATGACTGTGAAAGTTTTAAGTCGCTAGCTTTAAAACTGAGCTCGAAAACGGTATTGAAATAGACGGACAAGCGGACAAACAAACTTCTGACCAAAATTATAATAGCCTCTGCAAGGGTATATATAAATGCATGGCCCATACACAACGCTTTTATGAGAATCGAGGAGGAGACCTGTACCTGTACCATCAAAAAAAGTTCATGGTCACAAATTATGAGAATCGAGGAGGACAGCGCTGTACTATCAAAAAATAAGATTTCAAGCGCTGGATGAACTTTAGCGTGGTAAGCGACTATGGGCGTTGAGTGGGAGTGGCATAGCTTTTACACTGTGCGAAATATCTTGAATTTTGCAAATTATATCCGATTGTTCCTATGAGAGCTATAGGATATAGACGTCCGATCAGGTCGATTTTCAAACTTGATCTGCGTACACATGTTTTAGGATGACTGTGAAAGTTTTAAGTCGCTAGCTTTAAAACTGAGCTCGAAAACGGTATTGAAACAGACGGACAAGCGGACAAACAAACTTCTAACCAAAATTATAATAGCCTCTGCAAGGGTATATATAAATGCATGGCCCATACACAACGCTTTTATGAGAATCGAGGAGGAGAGCACCTGTACCATCAAAAAAAGTTTCATGGTCACAAATTATGAGAATCGAGGAGGACAGCGCTGTACTATCAAAAAATAAGATTTCAAGCGCTGGATGAACTTTAGCGTGGTAAGCGACTATGGGCGTTGAGTGGGAGTGGCATAGCTTTTACACTGTGCGAAATATCTTGAATTTTGCAAATTATATCCGATTGTTCCTATGAGAGCTATAGGATATAGACGTCCGATCAGGTCGATTTTCAAACTTGATCTGCGTACACATGTTTTAGGATGACTGTGAAAGTTTTAAGTCGCTAGCTTTAAAACTGAGCTCGAAAACGGTATTGAAACAGACGGACAAGCGGACAAACAAACTTCTAACCAAAATTATAATAGCCTCTGCAAGGGTATATATAAATGCATGGCCCATACACAACGCTTTTATGAGAATCGAGGAGGAGACCTGTACCATCAAAAAATTTCATGGTCACAAATTATGAGAATCGAGGAGGACAGCGCTGTACTATCAAAAATAAGATTTCAAGCGCTGGATGAACTTTAGCGTGAAGTAAGCGACTATGGGCGTTGAGTGGGAGTGGCATAGCTTTTACCTGTGC